>NW_024745327.1:0-24522 GCF_018991925.1 Homarus americanus | reverse complement strand
GCTTCAAGGACCAACAACACATCTCAGTATGACTAGTTCAGAGTCAACTACAGTACACAGACACTCCAGGCTCCTATATGATGCCATTAAAGGCAACTGGTTAAACATTGCTGACCTGTGGGAGGTAAGACTTAATTTCTATTACTTCACATCATGTTGTTGTCATTAGGTGTACAAGCTGAGTCTGTTAATTGTGTGTATGTGCACTTGTACAGTATTCATATAAAACTGTGCATTTATGTAAATGTTTGTTTGTGTAAAGTCGTGTCCTATTATGTTGGTGTTACAGGACGTCCAAAAAATGGCCCGGATTCACTTTTCCATCCAATACAAAATTCTGAATGTGTCTTTATTTTGTTTCTCTTTAAAGTACTGTATATTAATAACTTTTTGCTTCATTTTCTTTTACTTTATTTTTATTTTTATCCTCTTCACCACTGATTGGCTCGTTAGCTGCTTGGGCGATCGATCGTGTCTCTGTTACGCACTGATGACAAGTAATGGGCATGCACTGGCTCCTGAATTTATCTGAACCTGCTCCAGTGTTGGTCAAGTCTGGTCTTGAAAGAGCTCACACTCGCTGTCGTCACAATACTCTCTGGCAGATTGTTCCAAGAGTTCACAACTCTCACGTCGAAAAAGTTACCCCTCACAGTTTTCTGGGCTTGCGGCTTCTTTAATCTTGAGCTGCGACCCCTTGTGGGGTGAGCATCTGCCAGCTCCAGGTAAGGGCACTCGACTGAGTAGTGCCCTTGAGATGTTTATACACCTCAATTAGGTCTACCTTTGCCCGTCTGTAGTTCAAACTAGGCAAATTCAAGCGCTCTAATCTCTCGGGGTAGCTGAGGTGCCGTAGTGCAGTTACCAGTCTGGTGGCCCTCCCTTAGACATTTTCAATCAACTGACAGTCACTGGCATATCTCAGGGACCAGACGGGCTGACCATACTCCAGATGGTGAAGCACTTCACTCTTGAAGATCGTTACGAAATACCGACCGTCTAGATATCTGAACAACCTTCTTATAAGACCTAATAATTTAGTTGCCTGATTTACCTTCCCACAATGGCCCGAGAACTTCAGCTCATTGTCAATATACACACCTAGGTCCTTTTCACATTGTCTCAATTAATGCAGTTTCTTCGTCCCATTGGGGCATATTATACGCCTCCTTAGTACGTCCCAGCCTTAGTCTCTTACATTTCATGACATTGAATCTTAGCAGCCATTTCTTCGACCATTCTTGATGGTCAGAGATCCTTCTGCAGCTTTAGTAAATCTGATTTTATTTTCCCATACTTCCATTATAAAAGCTGAGATGACTGCCCATATTAAGTTGCTTTCTCTTTATGTTAGTTGTGTGATTTAACTGGCTCGTATGTCATAACAAAACTGATATTTTTTTCAGTGTTGTAAGACTTGGAAGTGTTGATGGCTGCATGTCACAAAAACCAGTGACCACCATGTTGGGTCTTCACAGATTACCTGAAATACAGAATTAGATAATGAATTGTACATTGCTACATGTCTTATTATATACAGTACTCTGTAATGATCACGGTCGTACATGATAGTTCAGTAAATTCAGACAATTCATATTACTCTCAATAGCCCACAAAACATGTAGCTATGCCTTCTTTATTGAGTACCCTGTCTGAGGCATCCGTCTTTTCATCGCTTCAGGACATCTGAGTCCTCCGTTTTCCCTCAATCTTAAAGTGCACCCGAGACTCCGTATTCCTTAGTATAACGACACAAAATTTGAAATTGCAACTGCTGTCATATCTGTTAAGGCAACTTAAATTTAGCAAAGAAGTTTAAGATAAATACTTATATACTTGCTTCATATCTATATTTTCTATTAATCTTATTTTCTTAGTCTTTCTGTCTATAAGTATCTATCATAAATTTCTTTGTTTATATTTTCTAAGTCAATATTCTTTTCTATGCTTTATTCCTTGTCATATACAGGGGGTATATTATTGTATTCTCTGAATTTTATGTCCTTTCTATCAATTTATTATCATGCCTTAGTTATATTCTATACCAAGGATTAGTCTGGGAAAACCATGTCATTCTTACTATAACACTTATTATACTTACAACGGTAGCCTGCCACCACCCAGACTTTTATTAGAATACAGTAAAACCTCGATTAACTGACTTTCGGATCAACCGTCGATCCCAGGCCCCTAAAAAAAATGATTTTGTTTTACGGGGATTACCCCACCCGGGCACAGGTCACTGACACACATCGGGGCCTGGGGGGCGATAATGTAATAATAATGATAATAATAATAATACAGTACATATAACATATCTCATTGAACTGTTAGGTAGCGTGCTAGCGAGCTTCTAGGCATGTGAGTTACAATAGTTATTTTCTGAGAACCAAATGTTAAAGGAATAGAGCAGTGATACTCTTAGTTTACTAATTCAATATTTATTAACAAGGAGTGAACAAGATGGTAAATAAGTACACTCAGACAAGATTGGACCCCTTAGGTCTTTATTTACAATTCATAAAATAGATCTTCACTTACTTATTACATCAATATACAACTGTTATATTATTTCTTTGACAAATAAGATGTTATTTTACACGCTCAGATAGGGCTGGACCCTTAGGTCTTACTTTTACAAGTAGCAAAATAAATCTTCAATTCTTGGTTACAACATTAAACCATCATTAAATTATTTCATTGTCAATACAGATGGTTACATGACACACTTGACAATATCCCAAATTAACGTATTATTTATAACACCATGTTATTTCGGAATGAACAACATGGCACTTTTCCCTCAGTTGGTAGTATATATGAATGATGTACTCACAACCCACATAACATGTTATTACTAGTTCTATCAATATTTATGGGCTCATTATTCAACATGGGATAACTATATTTCTGCTAATTATATCCAATCATATACAACATTAATACTTTGGCCCATATAACTGTAAGGAGTGCCCCAGGGTGTAACACTGGTGTCACCACAACAAACGAAGAGTGCTGTTAGGGTCGGTTGCAGTCCGACACACTGCGAGGGAGTTCGGGCCAAGTTCCCAGGGTGCAGACTCGCACAATTTAATCGTGCCGAATTAACGACATCCTGCAAGACAGCCAGCTGGTATGCAGCTACCGGTTCCCCGGTGACTGTCTGGTATTCAGCTAACACACAGACTGTGCCTGAGATATGATGGAACAGCGTCAGAGATGTGACGCTGCTCCTCTTAAACGAGTTTACATACGGCTAACTGGCAATTCAGGCCTGTGCGCTACCCATGCCAAAAAGGCTAATAAAGCAATGACAGAAATTACATTCAACTATGTCACTTGACAGAAATTACATTCAACTATGTCGCTGTACATTTAACTATGAAAATCAATGCCATGGGTCAGGTGAATTTCTTACGTCTATTTTTATAATCTGATCGGAGATTGAGCTTGCCAGGAAAAAGTGAAATGGACGTCAAATACACACACTAACAACACTACTTTCACAAGCTCAGCAAAACTACAAACGAGGAACTATTCATGGGGATATGTTAGATTTTGGAGATCATACAGTTTGACAGAATCTTTCAGGAGCTTAATAACTTTCTTAAATAAACAGCTGACACTAACTAAACTACAAACATCAGATTCTCTGATGTTTGGGCATCAAAATGATCTAATTTCAGGAGTACTTATAAACTCATGGCTATCCCAAGGACGATATAAAAACATGTCACTCGTACTGGCAGACTTGACACTCACTTACGTGACAAGTTTCACTAACAATAAAGACAGTTGAAGCTTTTAACATCACTCACAAGGGATCTTGAATGTTCCATCTGTAATCAGACATATCTAAGTTGCCTTAACAGATATGATTACAGTTGCTATTTCAAATTTGGTGTCATTATACTAAGGAATACGGAGTCTTGGGTGCACTCTAAGATTGAGGGAAAACGGAGGACTCAGACGTCCTGAAGCGTTGAGAAAACGGATGCCTCAGACAGGGTACTCAATAAAGAAGGCATAGCTACATGTTTTGTTGGCTATTGAGAGTAATATGAATCGTCTGTTTTTACGTTAACATGTCATATACTCAAAGGTTAGTATATCCCATCATCTTCGCCAGATGACGCAGGCTAAAAAGAGACACTTTCTACCTTAATGCTGTATTTACGAGTTACACGAGGAGGAGCCTCGGCTGTAAGTACTTAAACATAGTACTTGAGATATAAACAAAGTGAAAACAAAAGAGCATCGATCAGGTACTATAAATGCATTGACAAAGAAAACTTAAATCAGTAGCTAATATATATATATATATATATATATATATATATATATATATATATATATATATATATATATATATATATATATATATATATATATATATATATATATATATGTTTTTATGCTGCCTTTATTGAATATATATATTATATATTATGTTACTTCTTACCAAAGTTAGAAAGTGTTTAGGCTTGTGTAAACACGAAATGTGTTAGGCACGTTGTAACGAAGAAGAGAGAATAAACGCCCAGCCAGACCGACTATACTTACAATGGCGTTTTATATATATATATATATATATATATATATATATATATTGTAATCAACGACCTCACCAGCAAGGAATCGAACCCTCGACCTACTGGGTGTGACTAGGGAACGCTTACCGGCTAGGCCACAAGGACACTAAAAGCAGTTCTAGGCTCTGTTATATTTCACACAAAGCCTGTTCATCGAGCTGATGGCGCCGTGAACCTCATTGGGAAACTGCCCGTGCCTCTTATGTGGTGTCAGTAGCATTTTACCGAATCCAGCTGGTATGAAACGCGAGGTACATATATATACTTCATTTTTAGTCCATATAACACGCGGACTTTGAACATATAATCAACGACCTCACCAGCAAGGAATCGAACCCTCGACCTACTGGGTGTGACTAGGGAACGCTTACCGGCTAGGCCACAAGGACACTAAAAGCAGTTCTAGACTCTGTTATATTTCACACAAAGCCTGTTCATCGAGCTGATGGCGCCGTGAACCTCAATGGGAAACTGCCCGTGCCTCTTATGTGGTGTCAGTAGCATTTTACCGAATCCAGCTGGTATGAAACGCGAGGTACATATATACTTCATTTTTAGTCCATATAACACGCGTGTTATATGGACTAAAAATACTATTGCTATTGTTACTTTGGAGTAGTATATGAAAATATAACAGCTGAGCATACAAAAATAAAATGAACATCTCATTATCTAAAAATGAAAGAAAATATATGGTTTTCCTTACAAATCTAATCTATTAGGAGCTAATCCCCTGGTTGTCCTATCAGGAAGTACTCTGGGTGCAACTGGACTTTGGGGTGATGGCATTGTTGTTACATCTGTTGTGGGTAAAGTCTCCTTGGTTGTTACCTTACTGCTGGGGTCAAAAATTTGTTCTGTACTGTATTGGTTTGATCTACAGAAGTATAAGGGTTACGCCTTTTGTCTACCTAAGAAGGCTTCAGCTGATCAACGTGGCTTCTCATAACATTACCATTGACATTAACATCAACATTATAATGTATATTCCCAATTTCACATGTAATTTCTCCTGGTGCCCACTTGTGTATGAGCGTACTTTTACTGGAGATGAAGTCTTAAACTGCCTTATATTTCCCTGATTTTGTAATTGTTTCCACCCCTTGTTCTGTTGTTCACTAAGATAATCAGGCAACATTAAGTCTAACTTAATCTTAATCCTCCTTCCCATCAACAAAATTGAAGGCGACATACCCATGGTTGTATGCGGAGTAGTCACGAGAAACATGCATATGCAAGTACGAACATTGGCAAAAGTGGCATTTCTACATTTCATATTATGTTTGAATGTTTGAACAAATCTTTCTGCTTCTCCATTTGTGGCAGGATGCTATGGTGCAGTAAATATGTGTTGAATGCCATTTACATTTAAAAAATTATTGAATTCCCAAGAACAAAACTAAGGACCATTGTCAGATACTATACACTCTGGTAAGCCATGTGTTGCAAAAATCTGCATCAGTGCTTTAATTGTGGAGAGTGAAGTAGTTGATTGCATGGGAACTATCTCAGGCCATTTACTATAAGCATCAACCACAATCAAGTAAGAATATCCTAAGAATGGACCAGCATAGTCAATATACAGTCACTGCCAAGCATATCTAGGGCACTCCCATGGATGTAATCGTACTGTTTTAGGATTAGTCTGGTGAATGGCACAAGTTTCACATTTTTTAACATACAGTTCAATATCCTTGTCAACACCTGGCCACCATATGTAAGTTCTAGCTATATGGCCTTTGATCTGAAAATGCATTGGTGATCAGCAAGGACCTGTTCCCTAAGTTGCTTAGGAACAACAACTCTGGATCCACACAATATACATTCTTATTGTACACTAAATTCTGGCCAAACTGCCGCATATGGTTTACATTCTTCTTGAGTCCCTACCCGTAACTAGACATTGAAGTACCTTTGAGAGTATAGGATCTTTCTTTGTGCTCTGTGCTATATTCTTTGCTGTAATAGGCAAGTTGTAACTTTCTATCAAGAGAATACAAGCCTCATGCTCTTCTGGAGCCCTGTCCACAGTTAGGCAAGACAGTGCATCAGCAGTTCCCATCTTAGTGGTGGATCTGTATTCCAGTGTGTAATTGTAAGCTGCCAAAGTGATGGCCCATCTTTGTAGTCTTGCAGCCACTAAACTGGGTAACCCTAATTCTGGACATAAAATTGCTAGTAATGGTTTGTGATCAGTCACTATCATAAATTCCTTCCTGCCATACAAATAGATATGGAATTTCTTAACACCAAACACAAGTGCAAGGCCCTCCTTCTCAATCAGTGAGTAATATCTCTCGGCTTTATTTAACAATCTAGGTGCAAATGCAGTTGGTTTCTCAGTGCCATCAGGCATGACATGTGCTAGAACTGCACCTAATCCAACTTGTGAGGCTTTACTGGCAAATACATTTCAAAATGTGTAAGTAAGTTTGGTGAAGTTATTGCAGCTTTTATCTTCTCAAATGACCACTGACATTCCTCTGACCAGTTCCATGCTACATCTTTATTCAGTAAATGATAAAAGGGGTTTCCAATTGTAGGTAAATCTTTAACAAATCGTCCATAAAATGTTACAAGTCCCAAGAAAGATTGTAGCTCATTAACATTCTCAAGCACTTTTGCAGATTGGACTGCTCTAACCTTCTCATTTGTCTTATGTATGCCTTGTTTATCAATGATGAATCCTAAATATTCAATGGAGGCTACTTGAAACTGACACTTATTCTTGTGAATTTTCATTTCATTCTCTTGGATACGTGTCAGTACTGCCATGAATCTTTCCTGGTGTTCTCTTTCATGTTTTCCTGCTACTATAATATCATCCACAAAACAAAATACACCAGGTAACCCATTGAATATTTTGTCCATGGTTTGTTGCCATATTGCACGATTACTAGCTATACCATATGGTAATCTTTTAGGGCGAAAAAGTCCTAAATCTGTGTTTATTGTGCAATACTCCTGTGATTTGTTATCCATGAAAGGATCTTACATCCTCGTAAAGCTGCAAACATATCTGTAGGGTTAGGTAGAGGTTGTTGTACTACTTGTAACTGAGGGTTTAGAGTTACCTTATAGTCTCCACATAATTGAGCACCACTACCCTTTTTTGCTACTGGAACTAAAGGTGTACCCCAAGCTGAGTAGGTTACTCTTTCCCATGTCTTTTCTTCTTTTAACCTCTTAATTTCCTATTTAACTGACATCTTTAAAGCATAAAGAATAGGTCTGGGAGCAAGAAATTTGGGTGTTGCATCTGGTTTCAGTGTCAAAGTAGCCTTAACATTTTTCACAGTACCAAGTCCATAAGTAAATACCTCCTCAAATTTTGATAATACCTGTACTGTACTTAAATTAAAGGAATGGCTGTCTTTTGTTCTTTCTTTAGAACATTCAAAATATTTGACCAATTTAATGTAAAAGTTTCAATGTCTGACCTTGACCTTTAACAATGGTGAGGGGCAGGTCCTTTACTGTTTGTTGGCCATATTTAACATTCACCTTGGCAGAACCTATTACTTTTATATTGTGACAGTTATAATCCCTTGCATGGTTATATAAATATATCAGGAATTTTACGTGTCACCTCTTCAGACAGTACCGACACATCTGCTGCCGTGTCAAGTTGCATGATAACAGGTAGTGTATTTCATTCATAGTGACTGATATCATTGTTCTCTTCTCTTTACTACATAGAGATTTGATCTGAAGGACAAATTCCTCATTATCACTACCAATTAATTGTTTATCTCCCCGACTTTTCTCTGTTGACATCTGTGATACAGTTACTGTACATTTGAGGTAAAATTAATATGTTTTGTTTTCCGAGAGTTACACGTTGTTATTATTATTATTATTATTATTATTATTATTATTATTATTATTATTATTATTATTATTATTATTACAGTATTATTATTGTTATTTATCATTATTTTTTTTTTTATTATAAATTTTATTTACTGTGAATAATAATAATAATAATTATTATTATTATTATTATTATTATTATTATTATTATTTTTATTATTATTATTATTATTATTATTATTATTATTATTATTATTACTATTACTACATTTTCGCCCCCCAGGCCCCGATATGGGTCAGTGACCTGTGCCCGGATGGGCTAATCCCCATAAAAAAAAAAGTGACCACAATTATGGCATTTCTTATCAGTTGCTGGTCATTTTACCCTGTCACTGGGATGATGACCTTCTCTACCACACCTGAAACTTTGTCTAGGTCTAGGTTTAGATTCTCTGACTGAGCTATGTTGTTGTAAATGTACTTTAGGAGATTTTTTTCCCTTAAATTTTTTTGTGCTTTCATATTTGTACCTTTTTGCCATGGCTTTTTCCGTCTACTGGTGGTAGTTGAAACTGTTGACCTGTGAATCATTATGTGATCTATCCTCAATAGTCTGAGCTTGAGAATTAGCTGCTTCTAATGCTCTAGCAATGTCCAAAACCTTATCTAATGTGAGATTTTTCTCTTGCAGCAACTTTTTCCTCAGCTCATGAGAATTATTCTTTTCAATCACCTGATCAATAATAACTTTCTAATACAGTAGTTTATTTCCTAACCTCACGTATTGGGCGGTGAATGGCAAGTTGTGGATCATTGGCCTCAAGTCATAATGTAAGGATCGGATACTGATTCAAACTGCTGCTGCTTTTGTTGTATAATTTTCATCAGTTATCAACTTACTTGCCATTTGGTCTATGAATCAACACCTTATATGTTCGAGACACAACATATTGCTGATGTTTTACTCTTGATCATTTTGTTTGTTTAATAAAATTTTATCAGAAAATTAACACCAAACATTTGATCAACTTGACGTCGACAGTGTAGAAGAGTTCATCCTCTTTAATATAACTGAGACACCACCAGTGTACAGACATAATGACCATGGCTGATGTGTGATAACTGTTAGAGTAACAAACTGTACTTTATGGTATAGATAAATCATCTTTTACACAGTTGTTATTTATACTGTTATTCTCTATTACAATACAATTTTATATTTATTTTTTATTCATGTTATATTCAATGACATACAGTCGACCCTCGTTAAAACGGACTAATAGGGGGGGGGGAAGGGTGACCGTTTTAGCCTATTGTCCGAATTAACTGATTTAGGGGTTAATATTGCATAATATTGCATTATATTTCAAAGAAAATGCAGTGAGTTTGTCCTTAGCCTTGCATATGTCCGAAACTGTTTGCTTTTTAACACCATACTCGTCACAAACTCTAGCCACCGAAGCACCAGCCTCTAACTTCCTTATAAGTTCCAGTTTCTGGTTCACAGAAATGGTCACATACTTCCTCTTCAGTGTATTACTCCCCTTTGAAGACATGATGTAAAATACAAGGCTGAAAGATCCCTAATCACTGAAATATCAACAAAAATTGCAGGGCAACACAACACTGATACTCGAATATGGCGTTAAGTCAACAATGACTGGCGGTCTGGCGCGCGCGCCATCTATCGGACAATCCCAGAACCAGAAATTTGATACGGACAGCCCTTCGCTTAGTTCAGATTTCGACCGAATTATCCGAAATCCGGATTTAAGGGGTCCGAATTAACGAGGGTCGACTGTACTTATAACGAATGCCAACCTATATGACCTATAGCAAACCTCTCCACCAATCACATCCGTCATTACAGGACCAATAACCATTCAGTCATAAACAGTGACACTACTAATGTGACGTTGCTGTTTAGAGACACTGGTTACCACAGGGGGCGTAGGAACACATTTCTGCAGCTATACCAATAAAGGCAACTTTCTTGAAGCGTTATGGTGTAATTTTAAATATTTTTGTGGCTGTGAGAGTCTAGTCGAAAGTAAACAACAGAGAGTACATGACAACACGTTCTGACGCCACTGAATTTTTACACATTTCTGAAGCTGTACCAGATAATAAAATAAGTATTTTCTGTTTAATATGGCAAGGCGTCGGCCCCCTGCCTAGGAAGTAAGGTGAGTTGGACCTGCTCAGTTGTAAGAGTCACAATTGACTGGGGGAAGATTAAGGAGTTACTGCCTTGGGGTCTTCACTTCCCTCAATCTATTCAAATATTTATAAAATACTCCCGGGTTATTTGTCATATCTTTAACCAGTTTCTTACATGATTACATTTTACTTTTATTATTGTTTTTCTAGTTTTATTTCCTCCTTTGGTGTAGTGTTGATATCTGCGGTGTTTGTTGTTGCCAAAAATCTATTCCAGGCAAGTCTTTAGTTCTTTACTTTTATCCTCTTCGCCACTGGTCGGCTTGTTAGCCGCTTGGGCGATCGGTCACGTCTGTTTTCATTTATATTCTTCACCAAAAGATCGGCTCGCTAGCCGCCCGGGCGATCGGTCACATCTCTGTCACGCACTGTTGGCAAATACTGGGCATGCACCAGCTCCTGAATGTACCTGAACCCGCTCCAGTGTTGGTCAAGTCTTCTTTTGAAAGAGCTCACACTCGGTACCGTCACAACACTCTCTGGTAGATTGTTCCAAGAGTTTACAACCCTCACTCCGAAGAAGTTTTCCCTCATGGTTTTCTGGACTTGCGGCTTCTTCAATCTTGAGCTGTGACCCCTTGCGGGGCGAGCGTCCGCCAGCTCCAAGTACAGTGAGTTCTGCTATAACGCGTGTTTTGATAACGCGAATTTGCTCTAACGCGATTTATGAATTAGGAACGGTATTTGTATAACGCAAACGCTTGTTTGCTATAACGCGATTTTTGCTTACTATTTCTCCAATTTTGTGGTACTGTATTAACTGTGAATATAGTAAAGAAGAATATCAACAAGAAGCGTTCTGGTGATAGAATTCCCGGTGATGATCGTAAAAGAAAGGATATAACACTTGAAGAGAAGCTCGATTTTATCAACCTCAAAATCACCCTTCTCCCCCATCAAGTAAAGTGTTACATTTACTGTATGATTTCATTATTAGATATGAATGTAACATTTATTTAGACTGTGTTAGGCTAACTACTAAATTTTTTCGATTTCGAGTAATCTGCACCTAACCCTATTTTCTCCATAAGCCCTGTTATTTCTATTACGCGATTTTCTATAACACGATATTTTACAAGAACACAATTATCGCGTTATAGCAGAACTACCTGTAAGGACACTCAACTGAGTAGTGCCCCCTGAGATGCTTATACACCTCAACTAAGTCCCCCCTTGCCCGTCTGTAGTATAAACTAGGCAAGTTCAGGCGCTCCAATCTCTCAGGGTAGCTGAGGTGCCGAAGTGCAGGCACCAGTCTGGTGGCCCCCCTTTGAACATTTTCAACCAACTTTCAGTCCCTAGCATATCTCGGGGACCAGATGGGGAAGCACTTCACTCCTGAAGATCGTTACGAGGGACGGACCGTCTAGATATCTGAACGACCTTCTTATAAGACCCAAAAATTTATTTGCCTGAGTTACCTTCTTCTCACAATGGCCCGAGAACTTTAGCTCATTGTCAACATACACACCTAGGTCCTTCTCACACACAGTCTCAACTAGTGCATTTTCTTCATCCCGTTGGGACATATGATACGCCTCCTTACCGTTGGTACGCCCCAACATTGAATCTCAGCAGCCATTTCTTCGACTATTCCTGGAGCCCACAGAGGTCCTTCTGCAGCTCTTCACAGTCAGCTTGGTTCTTAATTTCCCGAAATAACTTGCCATCATCGGCAAACATTTATATGGAGGAGTGTACAACGTCAGGCATGTCATTTATGAAACAAACAAACAACAGCAGGCCCAATACACTGCCCTGTGGTACCCCACTTGTTACAGGTACAGATGACGATTTCGTGCCATTAATCATCACACACTGCTTGCGGTCATGTAGAAAGTCTTCTATCCACGCTAGGATATTTCCCCGAATTCCGTACCCTTCCAGTTTGATTTTCAGCCTTTCGTGGGGTACACTGTCGAAAGCCTTGGCAAAATCTAGGTAAATATTGTTGATATTACCACCCCGTTCCAGAATATGGGTCCAAATATCCAATACCTTGAGCAATTGTGTTAAGCAAGAGCGCCCCGGCATAAAACCGTGTTGGCAATCTTTTACAAGGTTGTTTCGTAGTAGATGTTCCATCGCGGCATCTCTGATAATACTCTCAAGTACTTTACATATTATGCTGGTCAGGCTCACCAGTCTATAGTTGTTCATGGAGTGACTATCGCCCTTCTTGAAGATAGGACTCTCATAAGCCACTTTCCATTCACTGGGGACCATTTGTTCATCCAGGCATTTACAAAACAGGATCTTCAGGGGCTCTGCAAGCTTGTTGCACAGCTCTCTTAGCACTCTGAGATGCACCATGTCAGGTCCGGGACTCTTATGGACCTTTAGCCTGGACAGTTTATTTCTAATACCCTCTTCTGTGAACACAATGTGGGTCAGTGCTGTGTCGAACCGTCTGTCCTCAAACACAGGAAGGTTAGTTGCATCTTGTCTTGTGAACACTGAGGAAAAGAAGCTGTTCAATGCCTCAGCTTTATCCTGGTCAGAATCTGCATAACTACCATCTTCAAGCCTCAGGTCTGATACTCCTACTCGCGTTTTCAATTTTGACTTTGCATAGCAGTAAATCGCCTTTGGGTATTACTTGACCTCGCGTGCTACCAGCCTCTGGAACTCCTTTTCAGCCCTCCTACACTCTATCTTTGCTTGGTTTCTGGCTCTTGCATACATCCTCCTGTCTTGCTCATCGTTTGACCCAACCCATGTCTTGAATTTCTGGGTTTTCTTCTTATGGCTCTTGTTGTTTTTCTAATATCGCTTATGGGTTCCTCTATATCCAGATCATCTACGGTAGCATTATATTTGGTTAGGTTCGGTTAGGTCAAATTAGGTTAGGTTACTACCCCATGATCAATATCACTTATGAGTTCCTCTATATCCAGGTCATCTACGGTAGCATTATTTTTGCTTATAACGTCTGGTACAGTTAGTTGATCATCTCTTCTGCCACAATGGACTGATTCCCTCTTTGAGATTTCAGATTATTTTAGGAGACGTGACCGATCGCCCCAGCGGCTAACGAGCCGATCAGTGGTGAAGAGGATAAAAGTAAAATGTAGATGAGACAAAGTTATCAAATAGTTTTTTCTGAAGGATTTTGGTGCATTGCATTCATTTATGGAATATGACAAGTTAAATATTGCATTGTTTTGGAGTTAGTTATACAGCCCCCCCCCCCAATTTACGGGGGTTAGGTTCTCAAAATGGCTGTGAATCACCAAATCCGCGAATAAAATTTGTGGACGGGGGTTCATTTTTACTTGTGCCCAAAGAAATGTATATTCCCTTTATGTTTTTGCTCTTAGGACAATTTTTTCATTTACCTATATTGTATATACTATGTGTGTCTGTGTGTAGACACACACAAAACACATACGTACAAATAAACAATTATTGGAAAATCCTCTCTCAAATAATCAGAAACAAATATAGGAAAAAATTTGACAGTCTACCCTCAAGTCCATGCTTTATTAATAAAGCATGGACTTGAGGGTAGACTGTCACATTTTTAATAAATTTGTTTTTGATTATTTGTGAGGGGATTTTCCAATTACTGTATTGTTTATTTGTATGTGTTCTATGTGTCTACACACAGACACACATAGTGTTACAAACCTAACACAATCACTTGTTGAATGTGGTCCTTGACAAAATAGACAAGTGTATTTTACCTTGCCACATTCGGTTTCCATGTTATAGCTACCAATATCACTTGTTAAAGGGACAAATTTACCTGAGTAAGTAGTTGGTTTCACCTGTGTTTTAGAAGAGGCATTTAGCTGATTTACTGGAGCATTCACTTAACTGTTTTTGGGTGTACGTACTCCTTGCAGGGTTTGTTTATCCTTTTCTTTTGTCAAGTATTGTATGGAATCTTTGATACCCTGTTTCACTTCATCTACAGTGAAAAGTGCTTTCTTAATTTTGTGAACAAAATGGTTTCAACTTGAGAAGGCACTTTTTGGAGTAGCATCTCTTGTAATAGCCAATTTGGCTCTTCAACATTAGGTATACAGTAAGTCCTCGCTTAACGTTGTCCCAGACAACGTTGTTTCGTTATAATGTTGCTACTCTTTATATACCCATGATTCAGACAACGTTGTCTTACGACCCAACCGATTCGTTATAACGTTGTGACCCAACACGGACTACTTTGTTTGCTGCGCCACCCTCTCTCATCTTGGCGTGCTACCCCCTCTCGCGGAGCGTCACAGCGTTCCCAAGCATTTTGTCCCTGGTCTTTGTTGAGCTTCCACAGCATACGTGCGTGCTAAAGTGTATTTTGCTCTAAATACTGTACTGTAACCATTCGAAGTGGCTCCCAAGTGCCCATCAAGTGTTAGTAATGCTAGTTTTGTGAAGAAGCAAGGCAAGACCATTAGCCTTGCTATGAAAATGGGGTTTTTAAACCATTTTGAGAAAGGTGAATGTGCAATGGACATTGGAGTACAATACAAAATGATTGTATTATCTTATTAATTAACGTTAATTTAGTTTATTTATCTTTTTGGTATCTTATTAATTAACGTTAATTTAGTTTATTTATCTTTTTGGGTGTATAATGCATGTATATATTTTCTATAAAAATTTCATTGAATTTATGTATATGTAATGTATTTTATGGGGCAAAGGGAGGCTGGGGAATGTAACTAGCTTATTTTATCTATTTCTTATGGGGAAAATTTGTTCTGTTAACGTCGTGTTTTACAAGAACGTGACCACGGCGTTAACCAGAGGACTTACTGTATATTGTTTGATGTTTCTGATGATGATCTGATAGTCATTATAATATGATTTTAATTGTGCCAAGTTATAAAAAGGAGGCTTCATATCTATTAAGAGATGACACAAGTGTTGTTTGATTCCATCTTCATCAGTATATTTATCTTTTAAAGTCTTAGACTGTATCGTCATTACTAGCTCTAGATGTCTGGTAACCAGCAATAAGCTCTGCTACAGTCCCAGTTAGGCAAGATCTAAGATAGGTCATTTTCTCAATTTCGTCTAAATCATTACGATCGTCTACCAATGACCCAAAAGAGTTCCAAAACAGTACCCATTCTAATATGTCGCCTCTAAAGCTGATTAGTTGTAAATTAGTAAGCTTTGGTTTAGTTGAAAGAACCAATGTCTGAAACAAGGGTTTATCTTTCTCTTTCTCTTTATTTTGAATGAAATTCAGCTTCCTTTTCAAAGTTCTCTTTTGTTCTTTTCCCTAGTTCTTGAGTTTCATATTGATCTAATAATTGTTCACAATTATTCCATTTTGTCTTGAGGTTCTGTATGACTATGTCTAACTTTATGACATCAATGTCGTCTCTTGAGACTGTGTAATTACATTCCGTTAAGGCACGGGTGACGTGACCTTTCTTGGCCGAAACTGAAGCTTTAGGTATTCCCATTATGACTCTTATTCACAATTGAAGAATTAATCCGCTTTGAAGGACCATTAGTAATACTGTGGAGAATAGATAATGAGCCAGTCCTCTTTGATAACCGCTACCTCCAACATCTCTGGGCTTGATTAATAGTCATTCATAATTCAATGTTTGAAGGACCAGTGTATAAAACATGTTTATAATAAGATAATAATAAAGATTCCTACACAACTTTGGTGGAGAAGGAACATTAAATCACGACAAATGACCATTACTTACTTGGCTTCGAAGCTCCTTTGAAGCCTGATAGGATACTGATGACAATCCTCACTAAAATCAACATGAGTCATTATTAGTTTCATTGTATTATAACTTATATTTGGGTGGACTAATCATATATCATATATTCTAGATGTTCAATACCAAGCACCCAAATATTTACCTTTTATTTTGAACTAACTTGTGTCGTAACGATGCACCGAAGA
This sequence comes from Homarus americanus, assembly GCF_018991925.1. Taxonomy (NCBI): domain Eukaryota; kingdom Metazoa; phylum Arthropoda; class Malacostraca; order Decapoda; family Nephropidae; genus Homarus; species Homarus americanus. The sequence continues at coordinate 8,019 of NW_024745327.1, read as the reverse complement.
TATAAGTTTCAGTGTACCGAACCACCTTGTTATTAACTAAGTACAGGTTATTAACGCATAATCCCCTATACCACGCTAATTGTTACTTATCTTTGAGGTGTTTGTGCAGTGCTGGAAGATATTCACTCATTAAATTCAGTAAATTGTCTGTGAGAGAATTCCGTGCTTCTTCCACCCCGGCTGTTTCAGGACCGACGTGGCTCCCCCCTCCCTGAGTCTCCTGTCATTTTACACTGACGTCACTCGGGGATACCAAATATTTAATGAGTTTATTAGTTATTCTGTAGAGATTATTTAGCGAGTTATTATTTACTGTAACTCATGAATTTAATTTAGCGTTCGTAAACAGCAAACAAGATTGTGTTGGTTACTCATATTTTCCCAGTTTCTGTTCTGACTTAAGGGGTAGCATTTTATTATTATACTGTATACAGTTATCCCTCGGTTAACGAACGCCTCGGTTTATGAAATTTCAGTTAACGAATTACCTTCTATAAGAATATTCAATTCGGTTAACGAAAAAAGATTTGGTTAACGAATTCCTTACGAATTTTTCCCAACATGATTTCGCCTGCTCACCAGCTGTAGTATTAGTCCGCCAATACAGTAATCGGTTTTAGGGCTTAAATTCTTTACCATTTGAGTAAATATCAAGAAGGTTGTACTATTTAATAATTTTCCAAGTCTTATATTCAAATTTTTAGTAATTTTAGCAATTATTTAACATAATTGAATTGCAGGGAACTAGAGTTCAGTGCGCCAAACAGCCACTTGACTCACCCAGAATGGCGTCAGTTTATGTCTGCTCAGTGGAGGAAGCATCTTGCCCGAGACTCTGGAACATAAACTATTTTTACGTTTTTTACAGTACAGTATAGTCTGCATTTACGCGGTCAATTGAACCCGTGGAGGTCCGCGTAGAACGAGAAACTCGTAAACTAAATAACAACATATGGGATTAATTGAAATAGAGACTGGGCCGACTCCCAAAACTCCACTTTTTCCGACACAATACGTACCTTGTAGTAAAAATAACATCATAATTTCATGATGGTATTGCTACACACATAATATCTAAATAAAAAACTACAAATCTAAAGGTGCTTAACACTTACGTTAGTAGAAGCAATGGGTCGGCACACGTGGATGGCGGCTGGTTCCGATGCAGAGGGCAGATTAGTTGCCCTCCGGTGAATCACTTTCACTACTCGCAGTGGTTTGCAGGGCCTCCCAGACAAACCCCTCAAAGTCCGTATCCTCACTGTCACTGACTTGGGCTGGCTGTGGTTGTGGTGGGTTGCGGGCGAAGAAGTCCTTAATACTACGTTGACGACTAGCATTGATGTTGTCGAGATAGATCTGGATATACGGGTCCATAATTTTCAACAGATGGTTATTAGACACTTCATACCGATGCGTGTCTGGGTCGTTGTCAAGGATGAGCTTAATTTTCTCCCCCAACTTGATGATTTCCTTCACATAATCATGGCTTGGTCCAGGGAATCCAGCGGAAGCCATTGTGAGGGAAATAGCGGGCACAAGTGAGAACTGTATACGTGGACTGAGAACAATGAGACTGGCCTGGCTAGGTCAGCGACTTCTGGTGGCAGGGCACGTCATGTTACATTAGACCAATCACAGCTAGCGGTGAAGGGAATGTGTGGGTGGTAAGGATGCGTGGCCCAATCACAGTCCGATACGTCATATGATGTCAGCGATAACGTAAGAGCGGCCTAATGCGCACCCCTCACCTCGCCGCTTCCCGTGTATGGTCAAGAATGGACCACGTGGGTAAAAAATGGCGCGGCGGTCTGGACCTCTCCAGCCACTCGCCGCATAAATTATGAAATTTACCGCGTAATTAAAACATTTCATTCTGGCAAGGCACCGCATAAATGACCAAACGTGTAAACAAAAACCGCGTAAATCCAGACTATACTGTACTATTATTTTTCATTCTGAAATTTATTTTACATAGACAATATATTATGCAGTGCAGTGTTGATTTAAAGAAAACAATCTTGAATTACACCAAGTGAACTTAAAATTTTATGGGTGAAATGGCGGCATGAAGCATGTGGTGACTTCTCTTCCACCCCCACTGCCTTCTCTTCTCGCTTCTCCTCCACCCCCGACTTCTAATTCCCATCATCATCATCAACCAGGTGAGCTGGAACCAATTATCCAAAATCCCATTGAAACAATGGTTTCGGTTAACGAACAACCTTCTGGAACGAATTGTGTTCGTTAACCGAGGGACCACTGTATACACTAGCCTCTCCTGTCAGGAATATTTTTTCCATATAAGCCTCACCAAATCCCAATTATACAGTTTCAGTACAACCCAATACAATTTAGATTATATACATATACTGTACATAGTTCTGCTATAACGATAATTGTGTTCTTGTAAAATATCGTGTTATAGAAAATCGCGTAATAGAAATAACAGGGCTTATGGAGAAAATAGGGTTAGGTGCAGATTACTCGAAATCGAAAAAATTTAGTATTTAGCCTAACACAAAGGATAGCACAGTCTAAATAAATGTTACATTCATATCTAATAATGAAATCATACAGTAAATTTAACACTTTACCTTGAAAAAATATGAATGTAACTTGATGGGGGAGAAGGGTGATTTTGAGGTTGATAACATTGAGCTTCTCTTCAAGTGTTATATCCTTTCTTTTACGATAATCACCGGGAATTCTATCATCAGAGCGCTTTTTGGAGATATTCTTCTTTACCATATTCACAGTTAATACCACAAAATTGGAGAAATAGTAAGCAAAAATCGCGTTATAGCAAACAAGCGTTCGCGTTATACAAATATTGTTCCGAATTCATAAATCGCGTTAGAGCAAATTCGCGTTATCAAAACACGCGTTATAGCAGAACTCCCTGTACAGTACAATCTTAAACTAATTTTACACTTTCCTGTCGGAGAATTCTGACATCCTCCGCGAGGGAGAAAACAAATGGAAGGGTACAATTTGTTATTTAGTAGAAATGGACTCTTTCATTTTGTTAGGACTATTTACAGTACAGGGTACGTACAAATGTGCGTCCAATATTTCTTGGATAGCAGCTTCCGCCCTTTGTGCTGCTTGACGCTTTGGTCTAGTGGAGACTTGTACCTCGTCAGAAACACTAGATTGTGTCAGAGGGCAATGAAGTTCCAATGGTACTAATTTTTCCAAAGTTGTTATGCTGTGTATCCCCTTGTAGAATACTGGGCCATTTGTACACTTCTCTCTCTATCACAATAGATTGCCGTAATTCTTCCCAATGGCCAAGTAGCACGAGGACCTTCACTCTGTACTCGAACCACATATCCACCTTAAGGTTAATCCTCTGAGTTGCTGTTTGTGCTCCATACAATTTCTCACCAAGAGATGCAAGATAATCCCTCTTGTAAATTGTGTCCCAGTGCTTCAACAATTTATTGAGGTTATTAAGTTCACTAGTACCAATATAATGTGGATCATCAGAGGTATCAGAGTAATCTCCAAGACCAATTGGGCATAGGGTTTAGTCTCCTTCCATAGATCAAATGAGATGGAGTAAGAGGAGTATGATGGCCTGTATATGTCATGGGTCTGTTGTTCACCCTCTTCTCAGTTTCAGTTAGGATGGTGATTAGTTCATCCTCTGATATTTTCCTTTTAAAAAGAACTTTGCAGATGGAGGTTTTCACTAACCCCATCAGTCTTTCATAGAACTCTCCCATCCACGGGGCTCCTGGGGGTACGAACTTCCACTCGGTTCCATTATTCTTTAAGTGAGCTTGAGTTAAGGCGTCTCTGTAAAGATCTTTCAGAAATTTTGAAGTGGTGATGAAATTCGTTGCATTGTCGGATATTATGAGCCTAGGTGATGATCTTCGGGGCACAAATCTCCGAAATAAGTGAAGAAACGTTAGAGCTGATAAATCCCGAGCCAATTCTAGATGAACGGCACGTGTCGTAGTGCACGTGAATAAACAAATATAATATTTCTTCGGCTCTTCATTTTCAGTTCTGGTTATTGTTATTGGTCCAAAATGATCCACTCCAACCGTGTGAAAAGGTTCCCTGTGTACAACACGTTCTTTAAGCAGTGGGGGAGGTCCTGGTAACTAGAATGGCTTTCCTTTTATGGCTTTACACACCACACACTCTCTCAGGATAGTCTAGATTACTTGCCTGCCTTTAGGAAGTCAATACTGATCTCATATTTATGTCAAAGTGTCTGCTACTCCTCCATGTACGCTTTGAGAACTATATTTTCTAACTATTAACGTCGTAAGTCAGGAGTGACGTGGTAGTAGGATAGAAAATTTGGCTTGAGGAAGTAATTCAGCGCGACAATGAATGAACTTAGTTCCAGAGACTATGTATAATCCAAGGCTTTTGATCAGAGATGTATAATTTGGTGAACTAGTGTTTACTTGCTTCCAGGTATTCTTATTCTTTCCTGTAGCTCTCTCGTTGTACAACACTTACCCAGTAATTTATGCTATTAGGAGGTACAGTAAGTCTTCGTTCAACGTTGCCACCGACAATGTTGTTTCGGTATAACGTCGTCACGGACTACTTTGTATGGCGCATCACCCTCTCTCATCTTGGTGCGCTACGCTCTCACCCGCAGAGCGTCACAGCGTCCCCAGTGTTTGTTAGGCTTCCACAGCATTTGTGCGTGTTTAAGTGTTTTTGCTCTAAATACTGTACTCTAACCATGAATGAAGTGTAAATCATGAATCAATACTCGAAATCATGAATCAAGAGTCAAATTAATGAATCAAGAATCAAAATCATGATTCAATAGTCGAAATCATGAATCAAGGGTCAAAATCATGAATCAAGAGTCAAAATCACAAACCCATAAATAACAAGGGTTACTGTAATTTATCCTCTTAATTACAACATACTTTTAAAGATATTGTTTGGGGTTATTTGTGGTTGGTAGTTGCGGAGGGTTTCCGAATTCTCCGCTCCTTGGGGACGAAAATTTCCTACTTTCACAAATTTGAAGATTTTTATCATTATATCTTGTTAATTTTCTTTTGTTTGATTAAATTTTCCTCCTGTAGCCATAGTTTTATTAATATATACAGTACCAGGAAATGTGAGGAATAAATATAAATAATACCAATAAATAAGTTACAACAAAAAATACTGTACAGTATTGCCAAACCAATAAATAAAAACCAAATGAAAATTTAATACAGACGCCCTTTGCATACACTCCCTGCCTCACCATAGTAATGAAGACCAGCTGGGACGCTACCTCTGCCATCTTCCTGGCAATGCTCCCCACCACACACTGCGTCCTCACCCCGTTCCCCCACTAAGCCAGTTAACTCATGTACAAAGAACTGTATATTCCCTTTGTGTTTGTTCTTATGGCACATTTATTTTACTTTTTTTCACATTATTTTTGTAGGATGATGTGTGCATGTATATCATTAAAAATAAATGAAGAAAGTTATGTATATCAGCCCATAAATACAAGATGAAAAACAACCATAACAACTCACAGCTTTGCCCAGTAGCCTGGTGGTTACATGAGTCTAACCTGGCTACAATGCTGCCAGTGATGTTAACAGTTGTAAATGTGAAAAGAAAGTTATCTGTAAATCTTCATTTGTTTCAGGTATTTGTAGATTTAAGATTAAATGTTGCAGGTATGGCATTGATAGATTGTATGCTTGTAAGAGTTCAGAAATGGTTACTGCTTAGCTACCTCTGAAGAGTTGGGTGTCTGCCGTATGGACGTTAATCTTATCAGGTTATCATCGTCAGTACAGTAGTTATAAATCCATCTTTTATATTTATAATAATTTTTTTAATTAATAATGAGTTCAAGTAAGCAATAACATATTTTTAATTCTGGAGTTGGGTTAGGTAGAATCTTGCCTACTGGAGACAGGAACTGGGGATTCATTCGCTTATGGGAGACCACAACTTCACATACGTTCCTGGACCCATAGTTTAGTTTAGGTTAAAGCCCATACAAAACAATAATAATATACCCTTATATAACAAATAATGTAAATAAAGTGATGTTAAACAATATATAATGATGAACATAATGTAAAAAATGGGATTTTAATTACAAAAATTGTGGTGAATGTATTGGGATCTTGTTCATAAGTGCGTGTGATGGTAAGTCGGACGGTTGTTTACTCAGGGACTGCCTGCATATAAACTATGCTGGTAAAATTATGCTTTTCATCTTGTATTTAGACAATACTGTACAGGTACTATATATGGTGCAGGTAGGTAGGCAGTGATATCTCTGTTAGCTGGAATAATTGCTGCTGAGCATTTCCAGGGAATGAGAGATTTCTGGATAACCAAACGACTCTCAGAGCCAGAAAGAAATCCTTCATCCCTGGAATGTTCCGGGTACAAAAGTAATTGAAAATTTTTCTCGGAATTTTCCAGAAAATTGCCCCTTGGAAAAATTTTTCCCAAAGCTAGAATTTTAAGGAAAATTATAGCTCTGGGAATGATTTTCCGAGAAAATTTAAATTTCTGCTATCAGAGAGTTCCAGTTAAAATGGATTCCGGCTTATGGAGATATTTACACAGTTTGTTATGAAGTTAGACAGTGCAGGTACAGTATACAACAAGTTTAGCCAACAAAGCCATTAGTTGCTAACACTCCTCATACAGTATTACCAAAACAATATCCACTTCTGTGTAACTAATATATGTATATTTTTTTCAGAGGCTGTGGACTGGTCTTTGAACAGTATAGGTGACTTGTACAGGCCAAGCTTACCCCTCCTGACCTGACCTTCACTCACAGACTCGTCTCAGGAAAACTGTTTGAACTATTTTCACTTTTCTAGTAATGTTTTAATCTCATTTTGTTTTATATACCGTATGTATTATGGTGTGAGTTATGTCTGCATTGCCTTGGGGTACTGTACTGCCATCCCACTTGCACGATCGTCTGTTTTATGTGACTTTTACCATCTTAGTTAAATGATCAGCTTAGGTTAAGTTAGGTTACGTTGGGTTGGGTTGGGTTATGTTATGTTATGTTATGTTATGTTATGTTATGTATCTATCTATCATCTTTATTGTGGGAATATAGAAATGCCTGTCTTCCATCAGTTCATGCGGCCATTTTAGTGCTGCTCCGTGGATTCTCCCTCAAGTTCAAGATTATCAGTATTTTAATGAAAGGAAGGACTTACTCCTTCCCTGTGTGGTTCATCCTCTCACAGGGGGACTGTCTTTGTTTACACCTACATCAGTCATGTTGAGAGCCTTCACAAAAATAACACCTTCTAGAGACCCCCAATTTTTGGACAGCTGCAGACACAGGTTCCTCTGAAGAATCAACAGTCCCAGAAATAAATGCTGCATAGTTTACTAGAGATGATCCTTGTACATAGGACTCAGAATTCCTCTGAGAGAGATCCAGTGCCCTAGCTTGGTCAAAGGCTGTCTGTAGATCCAGACTCTTATTTTCTAGGAGGTGCTAATGAATCAGTGGTGTCATGAGTCATTGATGAAAGTCTCTTATATAGTCATCCTAGTTCTGTTCTGCTCTAACAGCCTTGAAGTTGTACTCCTTACGGAGCTGGTGAAGTTCCTGTGTGTATTCATCCAATGTTTCATCTTGAAGTTGTACTCCTTACCGAGATGGATTTTCACCCTGACGTTGTCTTCTTGTGCCCAGAAGATGTCGAGCAAAGATTTCATTCCTGGGCTTCACGTAGAGATCCTGAATAATCTATATTGCAGCCTCATAAGTGTCATTATCGGCTATATATTTGTATACACTAGGAGACACAAAGTTGATGAGGGTGTTCAATATGTCAGGTGTGTGGAATGCAATGGACTAAAGGAAGCTATAGAATGTGTGGTACCAGTGGCACCACTTCCTAGCTGCTTCTGGTGAGTTTAGACTAGAATCCAATCTCTGGCTGCAGACACTTCTCCGTGGTGACTCATGACAGTTAAGATGAATAAATTGCAATGAAACAGAGTTGACTAGGCTTTATTCACCTTATAACTGTC
>NW_024745326.1:0-12768 GCF_018991925.1 Homarus americanus | reverse complement strand
TAGGCTATTTAGACGGGTAGGAACATTTTCACACAATTTTTACTGATCTACCTGCTACTAGTGTTGTAGAGAACATGTACTACTAGTGTTGTAGTGAAAATATAGTACTAGTGTTGTAGTGAACATATAGTACTAGTGTTGTAGTGAACATGTACTACTAGTGTTGTAGTGAACATATAGTACTAGTGTTGTAGTGAACATGTACTACTGGTGTTGTAGTGAACACGCAGTACTAGTGTTATAGTGAACATATAGTACTAGTGATGTAGTGAACACGTAGTACTAGTGTTGCAGTCAACACGTAGTACTAGTGTTGTAGTGAAAATATAGTACTAGTGTTGTAGTGAACATGCGGTACCGTATAGTGAACATGTGTGGAGACAGAGAGCAGAACAGCGGACAGTCGGTCTGGAAACAGATCGGGGAAGGAGTCCCGTGTTAATGTGCTCACAGACAGCAAACAGCAGAAAAGCGTTTCAAGAACATGATCAAGCGCATGAAATTTCGTTTTGAATGCTGATAGTCCCTAATGCAGTACAGTGAGACAATGTGGAGCGTCCCGAAGGTGGCGTCCTAAATGACCTAGCGATGTTTCTGCTAATTACTATATATAGATTTGTCAGGTCTGTCTCTCATAAATGAAGACAGACTAAATAGACACAGCTGCTGATCATTTCTTAAAACAACACGAGAACAAGATACTGATAATAGTTGTTGGTAAAGTTTGACTGAGAGACGAGGAGAATTGGAAGGAATTTAAAGAGAAGAACATCGAGGGAGACAAGTGAGGTAAATAGCTGGAAGAAGAGAAATGATTATTGTATGTAAACAACTCATGTACGACATATTTGTGGCTTTTCACTATATTATGCAAATGATATAAATAAAAACAATAAAAAAAAATTCCAATATTTTATTATTTTTCAAAATTTTCACCGCCTTAAGACAATAGACCAATAGTCACATTGTTTTAGGTCCGGCTGGGGTATGGTTACCTGGAGGAACGACAAAGGTGTTCCCTCTATAAAATTATTGAATACATATCCATACCGATAATAATCATTATTTTCTTTAACCAACCACGTATTGTCCATGACGCACGACTCGTGGAGTTCTTTTAGACGAAGAGAGACCATTCCGTACAGAACAACAGATATACCCAAAAACAGGAGGCAAATCAACCCAACCCGGACCTCTCTGCCCAAGGAAATACCCCAAAGTTTATTCTTGAGGGTAAATTTAGTCGTCTCCACCCCTAAGACTTCAGTCTTTGAGGTAGAATCCGACGATTCCTCCTCCAAAACTTCGGTCTTTGAGGTAGAATCCATCGACTCCACCTCTAAGACTTCAGTCTTTGAGGTAGAATCCATCGACTCACCCCTAGATTCAGTCTTTGAGGTAGAATCAAGCGGTCTCGTCTAAGACTTCGATCTTTGAGTAGAATCGAGGACACTACAAACTGCCAACACTCGCTTAATATTGCCAAACGACGATTTATCTTCATGAGGTTGGGCCGTTCTGAGGGATTTTTTCGCGTCATCTCCTCCAAAAGCTGCTTTAGAACGGAGGGGACATCGTCATACATTTTGATAACATCCTGTATCAGAATGCCGAGAGAATATACATCCGATGCTTGCGTGCAAAGGCACTCGCCCTGTTCCACCTCGGGAGCTAAGTGGCTGATCATCTCGTCATCACAATTTGGATTTTCGTCGTATATTTTTATCCCGAACTCAGACGAGTGCCCAAAATCTATTATGTGAGCTTTAAAGTCGTCACCCAACTTCTCTATAACTACATTGTCCGTTTTCAAATCGTTGTGGAGTATCCCTTTTTAATGGATTTCCTCCAGACATTCACCTATTTGTACAAACATTTTGAAACAAACCCCGAGTGAGGGATGGCATTCGTCAACAAATTTCATCAAGGATTGGGATCCACAGTAGGTCATGAGTATCCCCGATCGCTCCTCTGCGCAGTGTGCAATTAAACCAGGTGCACCTCCAGCACCGTCCAGTAATAACAAACAGGCAGCTTCATCTTTTAAATCATCAACAGCACTGTCCGGCAGACCAATCTTGGCTACGAAAACGTCTTGTCCAATTTTTACGAGGTACGCGGTACCTTCCGCTCCACTGCCAAGTTAGAGGACAATGTTCTTAAAACAAGTGTCCTTGAATCTTTTATATGAAACAGTAAAACCCTCTAATTCGGTGTAGTTATCAACGACCTCCATTGCGGAAGGGGACGATGAGCGGATAACCAATTGATTTGAATTACTCATGTTGTTTTCTTTTGAAAAACATGATCTTAGTCTGCATCATGCATATACGGTACAATATAATATTCAGTTGGTAGGTACTAGTGTATAGTACTAGTGGTAGGTAGTACTAGTGTTGTCACACGTAGTACTAGTGTTTAGTACTGTATACTAGTGTTGTAGTGAACACGTGCGTAGTACTAGTGTTGTAGTGAACAGTAGTACTAGTGTTAGTACGTAGTACTAGTGTTGTAGTGAACTAGTGAGTAGTAGTACTAGTGTTGTAGTGAAACTAGTGTTGTAGTGAACAGTACTAGTGTTGTAGTGAACATGTACTACTAGTGTGTGTGAGTGATACTATAGTAGTACTAGTGTTGTAGTGAAACATATGTAGTACTAGTGCTAGTGTTAGTGAACATGTACTACTAGTGTTGTAGTGAACATAAAGTACTAGTGTTGTAGTGAACATGTACTACTAGTGTTGTAGTGAACATATAGTACTACTGTTGTAGTGAACATATAGTACTAGTGTTGTAGTGAACATATAGTACTAGTGTTGTAGTGAACACGCAGTACTAGTGTTGTAGTGAACATATAGTACTAGTGTTGTAGTGAACATGTAGTACTAGTGTTGCAGTGAACACGTAGTACTAGTGTTACATTGAACACGTAGTACTAGTGTTGTAGTGAACATGCAGTACTAGTGTTGTAGTGAACATATAGTAATAGTGTTGTAGTGAACACGTAGTACTAGTGTTGTAGTGAACACGTAGTACTAGTGTTGTAGTGAACATGCAGTACTAGTGTTGTAGTGAACACGTAGTACTAGTGTTGTAGTGAACATATAGTACTAGTGATGTAGTGAACACGTAGTACTAGTGTTATAGTGAACACGTATTACGAGTGTTGTAGTGAAGATATAGTACTAGTGTCGTAGTGACCATGCAGTACTAGTGTTGTAGTGAACATGTAGTGATAATGCAGACAGAGAGCGAACAGCGGACAGTCGGTCACAGGAAACAGATCAGGAAAGGGAATCCCGTCTTAATGCTGACAGACAGCAAACAGCAGAAAGGCGTTTTCAATAACATGATCAAGCGCATGAAATTCGTTTGAATGCTGATAGTCCCTAATGCAGTACAGTGAAACAATGTGGAGCGTCCCGGAGGGTGGCGTCCTACCGTGGCCTAGCGTGTTTCTGCTAGTACTATATATATAAGATTTGTCAGGTCTGTCTCTCATAAATGAAGACAGACTAAATAGACACAGCTGCTGATCATTTCTTAAAACAACACGAGAACAAGATACTGATAATAGTTGTTGGTAAAGTTTGACTGAGAGACGAGGAGAATTGGAAGGAATTTAAAGAGAAGAACATCGAGGGAGACAAGTGAGGTAAATAGCTGGAAGAAGAGAAATGATTATTGTATGTAAACAACTCATGTACGACATATTTGTGGCTTTTCACTATATTATGCAAATGATATAAATAAAAACAATAAAAAAAATTCCAATATTTTATTATTTTTCAAAATTTTCACCGCCTTAAGACAATAGACCAATAGTCACATTGTTTTAGGTCCGGCTGGGGTATGGTTACCTGGAGGAACGACAAAGGTGTTCCCTCTATAAAATTATTGAATACATATCCATACCGATAATAATCATTATTTTCTTTAACCAACCACGTATTGTCCATGACGCACGACTCGTGGAGTTCTTTTAGACGAAGAGAGACCATTCCGTACAGAACAACAGATATAACCAAAAACAGGAGGCAAATCAACCCAACCCGGACCTCTCTGCCCAACGAAATACCCCAAAGTTTATTCTTGAGGGTAAATTTAGTCGTCTCCACCCCTAAGACTTCAGTCTTTGAGGTAGAATCCGACGATTCCTCCTCTAAGACCTCAGTTTTTGAGGAAGAATCCGACGATTCTTCCTCCAAAACTTCGGCCTTTGAGGTAGAATCCATCGACTCCACCTCTAAGACTTCAGTCTTTGAGGTAGAATCCATCGACTCCACCCCTAAGACTTCAGTCTTTGAGGTAGAATCCGACGATTCCTCGTCTAAGACTTCAGTCTTTGAGGTAGAATCCTAGGACACTACAAACTGCCAACACTCGCTTAATATTGCCAAACGACGATTTATCTTCATGAGGTTGGGCCGTTCTGAGGGATTTTTTCGCGTCATCTCCTCCAAAAGCTGCTTTAGAACGGAGGGGACATCGTCATACATTTTGATAACGTCCTGCATCAGAATGCCGAGAGAATATACATCCGATGCTTGCGTGCAAAGGCACTCGCCCTGTTCCACCTCGGGAGCTAAGTGGCTCATCATCTCGTCATCACAATTTGGATTTTCGTCGTATATTTTTATCCCGAACTCAGACGAGTGCCCAAAATCTATTATGTGAGCTTTAAAGTCGTCACCCAACTTCTCTATAACTACATTGTCCGTTTTCAAATCGTTGTGGAGTATCCCTTTTTAATGGATTTCCTCCAGACATTCACCTATTTGTACAAACATTTTGAAACAAACCCCGAGTGAGGGATGGCATTCGTCAACAAATTTCATCAAGGATTGGGATCCACAGTAGGTCATGAGTATCCCCGATCGCTCCTCTGCGCAGTGTGCAATTAAACGAGGTGCACCTCCAGCACCGTCCAGTAATAACAAACAGGCAGCTTCATCTTTTAAATCATCAGCAGCACTGTCCGGCAGACCAATCTTGGCTACGAAAACGTCTTGTCCAATTTTTACAAGGTACGCGGTACCTTCCGCTCCACTGCCAAGTTAGAGGACAATGTTCTTAAAACAAGTGTCCTTGAATCTTTTATATGAAACAGTAAAACCCTCTAATTCGGTGTAAATATCAACGACCTCCATTGCGGAAGGGGACGATGAGCGGATAACCAATAGATTTGAATTACTCATGTTGTTTTCTTTTGAAAAACATGATCTTAGTCCATCATGCATGTATACAGTACAATATAATATTCAGTTGGTAGGCTATTTAGACGGGTAGGAACATTTTCACACAATTTTTACTGATCTACCTGCTACTAGTGTTGTAGAGAACATGTACTACTAGTGTTGTAGTGAAAATATAGTACTAGTGTTGTAGTGAACATATAGTACTAGTGTTGTAGTGAACATGTACTACTAGTGTTGTAGTGAACATATAGTACTAGTGTTGTAGTGAACATGTACTTACTAGTGTTGTAGTGAACATATAGTACTAGTGTTGTAGTGAACATGTACTACTGGTGTTGTAGTGAACACGCAGTACTAGTGTTATAGTGAACATATAGTACTAGTGATGTAGTGAACACGTAGTACTAGTGTTGCAGTCAACACGTAGTACTAGTGTTGTAGTGAAAATATAGTACTAGTGTTGTAGTGAACATATAGTAATAGTGTTGTAGTGAACACGTAGTACTAGTGTTGTAGTGAACACGTAGTACTAGTGTTGTAGTGAACAAGTAGTACTAGTGTTGTAGTGAACAAGTAGTACTAGTGTTGTAGTGAACGTATAGTACTAGTGATGTAGTGAACATGTACTACTAGTGTTGTAGTGAAAATATAGTACTAGTGTTGTAGTGAACATGTACTACTAGTGTTGTAGTGAACATATAGTACTAGTGTTATAGTGAACATGTACTACTAGTGTTGTAGTGAACATAAAGTACTAGTGTTGTAGTGAACATGTACTACTAGTGTTGTAGTGAACATATAGTACTACTGTTGTAGTGAACATATAGTACTAGTGTTGTAGTGAACATATAGTACTAGTGTTGTAGTGAACACGCAGTACTAGTGTTGTAGTGAACATATAGTACTAGTGTTGTAGTGAACATGTAGTACTAGTATTGCAGTGAACACGTAGTACTAGTGTTACATTGAACACGTAGTACTAGTGTTGTAGTGAACATGCAGTACTAGTGTTGTAGTGAACATATAGTAATAGTGTTGTAGTGAACACGTAGTACTAGTGTTGTAGTGAACACGTAGTACTAGTGTTGTAGTGAACATGCAGTACTAGTGTTGTAGTGAACACGTAGTACTAGTGTTGTAGTGAACATATAGTACTAGTGATGTAGTGAACACGTAGTACTAGTGTTATAGTGAACACGTAGTACTAGTGTTGTAGTGAACATATAGTACTAGTGTTGTAGTGAACATGCAGTACTAGTGTTGTAGTGAACATGTAGTGATAATGCAGACAGAGAGCGAACAGCGGACAGTCGGTCACAGGAAACAGATCAGGAAAGGGAATCCCGTCTTAATGCTGACAGACAGCAAACAGCAGAAAGGCGTTTTCAAGAACATGATCAAGCGCATGAAATTCGTTTGAATGCTGATAGTCCCTAATGCAGTACAGTGAGACAATGTGGAGCGTCCCGGAGGGTGGCGTCCTACCGTGGCCTAGCGTGTTTCTGCTAGTACTATATATATAAGATTTGTCAGGTCTGTCTCTCATAAATGAAGACAGACTAAATAGACACAGCTGCTGATCATTTCTTAAAACAACACGAGAACAAGATACTGATAATAGTTGTTGGTAAAGTTTGACTGAGAGACGAGGAGAATTGGAAGGAATTTAAAGAGAAGAACATCGAGGGAGACAAGTGAGGTAAATAGCTGGAAGAAGAGAAATGATTATTGTATGTAAACAACTCATGTACGACATATTTGTGGCTTTTCACTATATTATGCAAATGATATAAATAAAAACAATAAAAAAAATTCCAATATTTTATTATTTTTCAAAATTTTCACCGCCTTAAGACAATAGACCAATAGTCACATTGTTTTAGGTCCGGCTGGGGTATGGTTACCTGGAGGAACGACAAAGGTGTTCCCTCTATAAAATTATTGAATACATATCCATACCGATAATAATCATTATTTTCTTTAACCAACCACGTATTGTCCATGACGCACGACTCGTGGAGTTCTTTTAGACGAAGAGAGACCATTCCGTACAGAACAACAGATATACCCAAAAACAGGAGGCAAATCAACCCAACCCGGACCTCTCTGCCCAACGAAATACCCCAAAGTTTATTCTTGAGGGTAAATTTAGTCGTCTCCACCCCTAAGACTTCAGTCTTTGAGGTAGAATCCGACGATTCCTCCTCTAAGACCTCAGTTTTTGAGGAAGAATCCGACGATTCTTCCTCCAAAACTTCGGCCTTTGAGGTAGAATCCATCGACTCCACCTCTAAGACTTCAGTCTTTGAGGTAGAATCCATCGACTCCACCCCTAAGACTTCAGTCTTTGAGGTAGAATCCGACGATTCCTCGTCTAAGACTTCAGTCTTTGAGGTAGAATCCTAGGACACTACAAACTGCCAACACTCGCTTAATATTGCCAAACGACGATTTATCTTCATGAGGTTGGGCCGTTCTGAGGGATTTTTTCGCGTCATCTCCTCCAAAAGCTGCTTTAGAACGGAGGGGACATCGTCATACATTTTGATAACGTCCTGCATCAGAATGCCGAGAGAATATACATCCGATGCTTGCGTGCAAAGGCACTCGCCCTGTTCCACCTCGGGAGCTAAGTGGCTCATCATCTCGTCATCACAATTTGGATTTTCGTCGTATATTTTTATCCCGAACTCAGACGAGTGCCCAAAATCTATTATGTGAGCTTTAAAGTCGTCACCCAACTTCTCTATAACTACATTGTCCGTTTTCAAATCGTTGTGGAGTATCCCTTTTTAATGGATTTCCTCCAGACATTCACCTATTTGTACAAACATTTTGAAACAAACCCCGAGTGAGGGATGGCATTCGTCAACAAATTTCATCAAGGATTGGGATCCACAGTAGGTCATGAGTATCCCCGATCGCTCCTCTGCGCAGTGTGCAATTAAACCAGGTGCACCTCCAGCACCGTCCAGTAATAACAAACAGGCAGCTTCATCTTTTAAATCATCAACAGCACTGTCCGGCAGACCAATCTTGGCTACGAAAACGTCTTGTCCAATTTTTACAAGGTACGCGGTACCTTCCGCTCCACTGCCAAGTTAGAGGACAATGTTCTTAAAACAAGTGTCCTTGAATCTTTTATATGAAACAGTAAAACCCTCTAATTCGGTGTAGTTATCAACGACCTCCATTGCGGAAGGGGACGATGAGCGGATAACCAATTGATTTGAATTACTCATGTTGTTTTCTTTTGAAAAACATGATCTTAGTCCATCATGCATGTATACAGTACAATATAATATTCAGTTGGTAGGCTATTTAGACGGGTAGGAACATTTTCACACAATTTTTACTGATCTACCATGCTACTAGTGTTGTAGTGTATGTACTAGTGTTGTAGTGAACATGTACTACTAGTGTATGTACTAGTGTTGTAGTGAACATATAGTACTAGTGTTGTAGTGAACATGTACTACTAGTGTTGTAGTGAACATATAGTACTAGTGTTGTAGTGAACATGTACTACTGGTGTTGTAGTGAACACGCAGTACTAGTGTTATAGTGAACATATAGTACTAGTGATGTAGTGAACACGTAGTACTAGTGTTGCAGTCAACACGTAGTACTAGTGTTGTAGTGAAAATATAGTACTAGTGTTGTAGTGAACATATAGTAATAGTGTTGTAGTGAACACGTAGTACTAGTGTTGTAGTGAACACGTAGTACTAGTGTTGTAGTGAACAAGTAGTACTAGTGTTGTAGTGAACAAGTAGCACTAGTGTTGTAGTGAACGTATAGTACTAGTGATGTAGTGAACATGTACTACTAGTGTTGTAGTGAAAATATAGTACTAGTGTTGTAGTGAACATGTACTACTAGTGTTGTAGTGAACATATAGTACTAGTGTTATAGTGAACATGTACTACTAGTGTTGTAGTGAGTAGTGAACATACTATAGTACTAGTGTTGTAGTGAACATGTACTACTAGTGTTGTAGTGAACATATAGTACTACTGTTGTAGTGAACATATAGTACTAGTGTTGTAGTGAACATATAGTACTAGTGTTGTAGTGAACACACAGTACTAGTGTTGTAGTGAACATATAGTACTAGTGTTGTAGTGAACATGTAGTACTAGTATTGCAGTGAACACGTAGTACTAGTGTTACATTGAACACGTAGTACTAGTGTTGTAGTGAACATGCAGTACTAGTGTTGTAGTGAACATATAGTAATAGTGTTGTAGTGAACACGTAGTACTAGTGTTGTAGTGAACACGTAGTACTAGTGTTGTAGTGAACATGCAGTACTAGTGTTGTAGTGAACACGTAGTACTAGTGTTGTAGTGAACATATAGTACTAGTGATGTAGTGAACACGTAGTACTAGTGTTATAGTGAACACGTAGTACTAGTGTTGTAGTGAACATATAGTACTAGTGTTGTAGTGAACATGCAGTACTAGTGTTGTAGTGAACATGTAGTGATAATGCAGACAGAGAGCGAACAGCGGACAGTCGGTCACAGGAAACAGATCAGGAAAGGGAATCCCGTCTTAATGCTGACAGACAGCAAACAGCAGAAAGGCGTTTTCAAGAACATGATCAAGCGCATGAAATTCGTTTGAATGCTGATAGTCCCTAATGCAGTACAGTGAGACAATGTGGAGCGTCCCGGAGGGTGGCGTCCTACCGTGGCCTAGCGTGTTTCTGCTAGTACTATATATATAAGATTTGTCAGGTCTGTCTCTCATAAATGAAGACAGACTAAATAGACACAGCTGCTGATCATTTCTTAAAACAACACGAGAACAAGATACTGATAATAGTTGTTGGTAAAGTTTGACTGAGAGACGAGGAGAATTGGAAGGAATTTAAAGAGAAGAACATCGAGGGAGACAAGTGAGGTAAATAGCTGGAAGAAGAGAAATGATTATTGTATGTAAACAACTCATGTACGACATATTTGTGGCTTTTCACTATATTATGCAAATGATATAAATAAAAACAATAAAAAAAAATTCCAATATTTTATTATTTTTCAAAATTTTCACCGCCTTAAGACAATAGACCAATAGTCACATTGTTTTAGGTCCGGCTGGGGTATGGTTACCTGGAGGAACGACAAAGGTGTTCCCTCTATAAAATTATTGAATACATATCCATACCGATAATAATCATTATTTTCTTTAACCAACCACGTATTGTCCATGACGCACGACTCGTGGAGTTCTTTTAGACGAAGAGAGACCATTCCGTACAGAACAACAGATATACCCAAAAACAGGAGGCAAATCAACCCAACCCGGACCTCTCTGCCCAACGAAATACCCCAAAGTTTATTCTTCAGGGTAAATTTAGTCGTCTCCTCCTCTAAGACCTCAGTTTTTGAGGAAGAATCCGACGATTCTTCCTCCAAAACTTCGGTCTTTGAGGTAGAATCCATCGACTCCACCTCTAAGACTTCAGTCTTTGAGGTAGAATCCATCGACTCCTCTTCTAAGACTTCAGTCTTTGAGGTAGAATCCGACGATTCCTCCTTTAAGACTTCAGTCTTTGAGGTAGAATCCATCGACTCCACCTCTAAGACTTCAGTCTTTGAGGTAGAATCCATCGACTCCACCCCTAAGAATTCAGTCTTTGAGGTAGAATCCGACGATTCCTCGTCTAAGACTTCAGTCTTTGAGGTAGAATCCGAGGACACTACAAACTGCCAACACTCGCTTAATATTGCCAAACGACGATTTATCTTCATGAGGTTGGGCCGTTCTGAGGGATTTTTTCGCGTCATCTCCTCCAAAAGCTGCTTTAGAACGGAGGGGACATCGTCATACATTTTGATAACATCCTGTATCAGAATGCCGAGAGAATATACATCCGATGCTTGCGTGCAAAGGCACTCGCCCTGTTCCACCTCGGGAGCTAAGTGGCTGATCATCTCGTCATCACAATTTGGATTTTCGTCGTATATTTTTATCCCGAACTCAGACGAGTGCCCAAAATCTATTATGTGAGCTTTAAAGTCGTCACCCAACTTCTCTATAACTACATTGTCCGTTTTCAAATCGTTGTGGAGTATCCCTTTTTAATGGATTTCCTCCAGACATTCACCTATTTGTACAAACATTTTGAAACAAACCCCGAGTGAGGGATGGCATTCGTCAACAAATTTCATCAAGGATTGGGATCCACAGTAGGTCATGAGTATCCCCGATCGCTCCTCTGCGCAGTGTGCAATTAAACAGGTGCACCTCCAGCACCGTCCAGTAATAACAAACAGGCAGCTTCATCTTTTAAATCATCAGCAGCACTGTCCGGCAGACCAATCTTGGCTACGAAAACGTCTTGTCCAATTTTTACAAGGTACGCGGTACCTTCCGCTCCACTGCCAAGTTAGAGGACAATGTTCTTAAAACAAGTGTCCTTGAATCTTTTATATGAAACAGTAAAACCCTCTAATTCGGTGTAGTTATCAACGACCTCCATTGCGGAAGGGGACGATGAGCGGATAACCAATTGATTTGAATTACTCATGTTGTTTTCTTTTGAAAAACATGATCTTAGTCCATCATGCATGTATACAGTACAATATAATATTCAGTTGGTAGGCTATTTAGACGGGTAGGAACATTTTCACACAATTTTTACTGATCTACCTGCTACTAGTGTTGTAGAGAACATGTACTACTAGTGTTGTAGTGAAAATATAGTACTAGTGTTGTAGTGAACATATAGTACTAGTGTTGTAGTGAACATGTACTACTAGTGTTGTAGTGAACATATAGTACTAGTGTTGTAGTGAACATGTACTACTAGTGTTGTAGTGAACATATAGTACTAGTGTTGTAGTGAACATGTACTACTAGTGTTGTAGTGAACATAAAGTACTAGTGTTGTAGTGAACATGTACTACTAGTGTTGTAGTGAACATATAGTACTACTGTTGTAGTGAACATATAGTACTAGTGTTGTAGTGAACATATAGTACTAGTGTTGTAGTGAACACGCAGTACTAGTGTTGTAGTGAACATATAGTACTAGTGTTGTAGTGAACATGTAGTACTAGTGTTGCAGTGAACACGTAGTACTAGTGTTACATTGAACACGTAGTACTAGTGTTGTAGTGAACATGCAGTACTAGTGTTGTAGTGTAACACGTAGTACTAGTGTTGTAGTGAACACGTAGTACTAGTGTTGTAGTGAACATGCAGTACTAGTGTTGTAGTGAACATGTAGTACTAGTGTTGTAATGAATATGTAGTACTAGTGTTGTAGTGAACATATAGTACTAGTGTTGTAGTGAACACGTAGTACTAGTGTTGTAGTGAACATATAGTACTAGTGTTGTAGTGAACATGCAGTACTAGTGTTGTAGTGAACATGTAGTACTAGTGTTGTAGTGAACATGCAGTACTAGTGTTGTAGTGAACATATAGTAATAGTGTTGTAGTGAACACGTAGTACTAGTGTTGTAGTGAACACGTAGTACTAGTGTTGTAGTGAACATGCAGTACTAGTGTTGTAGTGAACACGTAGTACTAGTGTTGTAGTGAACATATAGTACTAGTG
>NW_024745325.1:0-5586 GCF_018991925.1 Homarus americanus | reverse complement strand
AATTTCTGAAAATTTCTCAAAATTTTGAAAAATTTAGGAAAATTATCAGGGGTCTGACCTTGGGTGTAGACGGCTGCATCTGCGGTGTCTCCGGTGGCTGCCGGCTGAGTATTTTTGGGTCCTCTCTGGAGGTAGGCACTATCGCCTAGGTCGGTAATTTTAGATGTGGCTGGTGGAGGCTCCATGGTGGAGAACACGTAACCATTTTTGAAATTGTGAACAATTTTAGAAAATTTTTGGAAAATTTTCTGAAAATTTTGAAATGTTTTTGATATTTGAAAAATTTCGGAAAATTTACTGAGAAAATTTTAAATTTTCGAAGAATATATGGATACTGAAATTTAAAAATTGGGAAAATTTTTGGAAAAATTCTGAAATTTTCGGATAATTTTTATATTTTTTGAATATTTTTGGAAATTTTTTGAAATTTTTGGAAAATTTTAAATTTTTGGAAAATTTTTGAAGAATTTTCGAAATTTTCAAAAAATTTCAGAGGTCTGACCTTCAGGTGTAGAAGGCCGCTCCGGATGTATGATGTTTTGGATCCACCAGGCATCATGAAGTATCATGCATCTGCCGGTGTCTCGGTGGCTACTTCCATTGATTATTTTTTGAGGTCCTGGAGGTAGGCTTTACTATCTAGGTCAGTAATTTTAAATGTGGCTGGTGTAGAAGCTCCATGGTGGGAGAATTATGTAACCATTTTAAAAAATTTTGGAAAAATTCTGAAATTTTTGGAAAATTTTCTGAAAAATTTTGAATATTTTGATTTTTGAAATTGAATAATTTTGAAAATTGGAAAATTTTGAAAATTTCTGAAAATTTTCGGATAATTATGAAAAATTTTAGAAATTTTTAGAAAAATTTTTGAATTTTGAAAATTTTGAAATTTTAATTTTCGAAATTTTCAAAAAATTTTCAGAGGGTCTGACCTTGGGTGTGAAAGGCCGCTCCGGATGTATGATGTTTTGGATCCCGAGCCATCTGTGAAGTATCATGCTGCATCTGCCGGTGTCTCGGTGGCTATATTAGAGTTATTTTTTGAGGTCTCCTTCTGGAGTAGGCTTTCTCCCTAGGTCGGTAATTTTGAATGTGACGGTGGAGAGCTCCATGGTGGAGGAACTACGTAACCATTTTTGAAAAATTTGTGAACAATTTTAACAAATTTTTGGAAAATAATCTGAAATTTTGGAAATGTTTGATATTTTGAAAAATTTTGGAAAATTACTGAAAATTTCTGAATTTTTCAGAAAATTAAAATTTTGGAAAAGTATTCAGAGGGTCTGACCTTGGGTGTAGACAGCTGCATCTGCCGGTGTCTCGGTGGCTATAGCTTCCAGAGTTTATTTTTGAGTCCTCCTTCTGGAGGTAGGCTTTACTATCGCCTAGGTCGGTAATTTCAAATGTGGCTGGTGGAGGCTCCTGGTGGAGGAACTACGTAACCATTTTGAAAAATTGTAGAACAATTTTTTTAGGAAAAATTTTCTGAAAATTTTTGAGAAATGTTTTGAAATATTTTGAAAATTTTCGGAAAATTTTCGGAAAATTATAGAAAATTGGAAAAAATTTTTAATTTCTAAAAATTTTTGAGAATATTTTGAATTTTTTGAAAAAAATTTTGAATTATTTTGGAAAATTTTCTGAAAATTTTGAAAAATTTGGAAAATTTCTGAAAAATTTTCGGATAATTTTGAAAATTTTTGAAAATTTTTAAAAAATTTTTGAAAATTTTTGAAAATTTTGAAAATTTGAAAATTCAAAAAATTTTTAATTTAGAAAATTTTCAAAAATTTTCACAGGTCTGACCTTGGGTGTGAGCCGCTCCGGATGTATGATGTTTTGGATCCACCGAGCCTTCTGTGAGTATCATGCTGCATCTGCCGGTGTCTCGAGTGGCTATGGCTTCAGAGTTATTTTTTGAGGTCCTTCTGGGTAGGCTACTATCGCTGGGTCAGTAATTTTGAATGTGGCGGTGGAGAGCTGGTGGAGGAACTACGTAACCATTTTTGAAAATTGTGAACAATTTTAGAAAAATTTTGGAAAATTTTCTGCGAAAATTTTTAAAATGTTTGAAAAAATTAGGAAAATTTCGGAAGAATTTTAAAATAAGGAAAAATACAGAAAATTTTCTGAAATTGTATGAAATTTTTTGAATTACGAAAAAATTTGGGAAAATTTTTGAAAATTTCTGAACATTCGGATAATTTTTGAATATTTTGAATATTTTTGGAAAAATTTTGAAATTTTTTGGAAAATTTTTGAAATTTTTGGAAAATTTTTGAAAATTTAAAAATTCAAAAAAAAAATTTTCGAAGGGTCTGACAACGGGTGTAAAGGCCGCTCGGATGTATGATATTTTGGATCCACCGAGCCATCTGTGAAGTATCATGCTGCATCTGCCGGTGTCTCGGTGGCTATGGCTTCCAGTTATTTTTGAGGTCCTCCTTCTGGAGGTAGGCTTTTATCACCCTAGGTCGGTAATTTTGAATGTGGCTGGTGTAGAGAGCTCCATGGTGGAGGAACTATGTAACCATTTTTGAAAAATTTGGAAAATTTTGGAAAAATTTTTGGAAAATTTTCTGAAAATTTTGGGAAATATTTTGAATTTTTTTGAAAAAATTTTGGAATATTTTGGAAAATTTTCTGAAAATTGAAGGAAAATTTCTAAAAATTTTCGGATAATTTTTGAAAAAATTTTGAAAATTTTTTTAGAAAAATTTTTGAAAATTTTTGATTTTAAAAATTTTCAAAAGAAAGGTCTGACCTTGGGTGTAAAGGCCGCTCCGGATGTATGATGTTTTGGATCACCAGGCCATCTGTGAATATCATGCTGCATCTGCGGTGTCTCAGTGGCTATGGCTCAGAGTTATTTTTGAGGTCCTTCTGGAGGTAGACTTACTATCGCCCAGGTCGGTAATTTTGAATGTGGCTGGTGGAGAGCTCCATGGTGGAGGAACTACGTAACCATTTTTTGAATTGTGAACAATTTTGAAAATTTTGGAAAATTTTCTGAAAAAATTTAGGAAATGTTTTTAATATTTTGAAAAATTATTGGAAAATTTAGAAAATTTTTGGAAAATTTTGAATTTCTGAAAATTTTCTGAAATTTTGGAAATATTTTGAATTTTTGAAAATTTTGGAATATTTTTGGAAAATTCTGAAAATTTTCCCAGAAAAATTTTGAAAATTTCTGAAAAAATTTTCGTGAATTTTTTGAAAATTTTGATTACTGAAAATTTTTGAAATTTTTGAAAATTTTGAAAATTTTTGGAAAATTCTGAAAATTTTAGGAAATATTTTGAAAATTTTTGGAAAATTTTCTGAGATTTAAATTAAGGAAAATTTTGGAAAATTTTCAAAATTTGGAAATTTGAAAATTTTTGAAAATTTTGGAAAAATTTGGAAAATTTTGGAAAATTCTGAAAAATTTACTGGTTAAAATTTTGGCTTTGAAATTTCCTAGAAAATTTTCAGAAATAAAATATTACTAAAATTACGAAAAATTTTGAAGATTTTGAAAATTTTTCAAAAAAAATTCCTAAGAGGTCTGACCTTAGGTGTGAAGGCCGCTCCGGATGTATGATTTTTGGATCCACCAGGCCATCTGTGAGTATCATGCTGCATCTCGGTGTCTCGGTGGCTATAGCTTCAGAGTTATTTTTTGAGGTCGCTTCGGAGTAGGCTTTACTATCGCCTAGGTCGGTAATTTTGAATGTGGCTGGTGGAAGCTCCATGGTGGAGGAACTACGTAACCATTTTTGAAAAAGTGAACAATTTTAACAAATTTTTGAAAAATAATCTGAAAATTGGGAAATGTTTTAAATATTTTGAAAAATTTGGAAAAATTTTGGAAAATTTCTGAAAATTTTTCTGAAAATTTTTGAAAATTTTGGAAAATTTTCAGAGGTCTGACCTTGGGTGTAGACGGCTGCATCTGCCGGTGTCTCGGTGGCTATGGCTTCCCAGTATTATTTTGAGGTCCTTCTGGAGGTAGGCACTATCGCCTAGGTCGGTAATTTGAATCTGTGGCTGGTGGAAGCTCCATGGAGGAACTACGTAACCATTTTTTGAAAAATTGTGAACAATTTTGAAAATTTTTGGAAAAATTTTCTAGAAAATTTTAAGAATGTTTTGAAATATTTTGAAAATTTCCGGAAATACTCGAAAATTTGAAAATTCTGAAAGTGTCAATGAAATTTTGAAATTCTGAAAAAATTTGTTGGAAAATTTCGAAATTTTCAGAATAATTTTTGAATATTTTTGAATATTTTTGGAAAATTTTGATTTTTGGAAAATTTTTGAAATTTTTGGAAAATTTTGAAATTACCAAAATTTTCAAAAATCTCAGAAGGTCTGAAACTAGGTGTAGAAAGGCCGCTCCGGATGTATGATGTTTTGGATCCACCAGGCCATCTGTGATATCATGCTGCATCTGCCGCGTCTCGGTGGCTATGGCTTCCAGTTATTTTTTGAGGTCCTCCTTCTGGAGGTAGGCTTCTATCGCCTAGGTCGGTAATTTTGAATGTGGCTGGTGTAGAGAGCTCCATGGTGGAGGAACTATGTAACCACATTTTTGAAAAAATTTTGGAAAATTTTGGAAAATTTTTAAATATTCTAAAAATTTTGGGAAATATTTTGATTTTTGAAAATTTTGGAATATTTTGAAAAATTTTCTGAAAATTGGAAAATTTTGAAAAATTTCTGAAAAATTTTCGGATAATTTTGAAAAATTAGAAATTTTTAGAAAAATTTTGAAAATTTTGAAAATTTTTGAAAAATTTTGATATAAAAATTTTTGAAAATTTTCAAAAATTCTCAAAATTTTCAGAGGGTCTGACCTTAGGTGTAGGCCGCTCGGATGTATGATGTTTGGATCACCGAGCCATCTGTGAGTATCATGCCATCTGCCGGTGTCTCGAGTGGCTATGGCTCCAGATTATTTTTGAGGTCCTTCTGTAGTAGGCTTTACTATCCCTAGGTCGGTAATTTTGAATGTGGCTGGTGGAGAGCTCCATGGTGGAGGACTACGTAACCATTTTTGAAAATTTGAAAAATTTTAGAAAAATTTTTGAAAAAAATATATTCTGAAAATTTTGGAATATTTTTGAAAATTTTCAAAAATTTTGGAAAATTTTTGGAAAATTTCTGAAAAATTTCTGAAAATTTTGGAAAATTTTGAAAAGGTCAATTTTTAAAGAAAATTTTATTTTCAAAAATTTTCAGAGGGTCTGACCTTGAGTGTGAAAGGCTGCATCTGCCGGTGTCTCGGTGGCTATAACTCAGAGTTATTTTTGGTCCTTCTGGAGTAGGCTTTACTATCGCCTAGGTCGGTAATTTTGAATGTGGCTGGTGGAAGCTCCATGGTGGAGGAACTACGTAACCATTTTGAAAAATTGTGAAGACAATTTTAGAAAATTTTTGGAAAATTTTCACGAAATTTTAGAAATGTTTTGTTACTAAAATTCTGGAAATTTTTGGAAATTTTTTTGAAAATTTTGGAAAATTTTGGAAAATTTTGGAAAATTTCTGAAAAATTTTTCGGATAAATTTTGAAAACTTTTGAAATTTTTGGAGGAAAAATTTTCA
>NW_024745324.1:0-24470 GCF_018991925.1 Homarus americanus | reverse complement strand
AAATTATGACGCACAAAATTACGATTGTTAGTCCTACCATGACTCAAAACAAATCCATCAGCATGCTTAGAAAAAAAAAATCACAGGTGTCAAAGGTCGTTAGTAAATCCTGGCAAGGTCGCCAAAACTCTTACGCCGTCTCTTAATTTACTTAACTATCCAGGTTCTAGGCGTAACCAAACCAAAAAAGTGAAGTAAATTAAAAGGGAATAAAAAAAATAAAGTAAACCTTCAAGAATTTAATTAATTAAATATTAACATAATAAAGAGCCTCGTAGGCTGTCACAAAAAATTGATTCACCATCGAAACTTTAAGACACAAATGATACTAAACATCGAAACATCAAAAGAATAAAAATAAAGCATTGGATTACGTTAACACAATGCAAACAAAAACTAACACTGAAATTAACTAACGTGAAACAACACTGAATTACTTAAATGTAACTAAGCAAATACTGATGGACATAAATAGAGACATAAATAGGTACTCACATAGATATACCACATTGGTGGCGACAGGAACAACACAAATAAATTAAGTATAAGTAACAGGTGACGAGTGTCACTCAAAGGATGTGGACTGTATGACAAGAGGTCTGAACTAAACTCCGCCTGCTGGTGGATCCTATATATAAGGCCAATTCCCGCCAAAAACCCGTCGGTAGGTCGTTTAACGATGCAGATGGTCATTAGAGAACAAAGAATGTTTGTTACAATACTAAATAAAGAAATAAGATGGGTTTGAACAATTAATGACAGTTAAAACCTTAACAGCACAGGGTAAGGTGACTGGAATATATAATAGTAAATTTAACACATCATTACAGGAATAATATGGAAAATAATATATAAAAAAAAATAGAAAAATACGACACGGTCGTAACACATTCCATGTTCCATCTCCTTATATTAAGTGTTTATGATTTACTTATTTGTTGTGTGAATATGCAGTGATCAATTAACATAGTTTTGAGGTGTTTTAGTGTTCAAGCGCCTTCAGCCTAGTAATGTTACATTCGTGTCACTCACTGTACAGAGAGCGGTACCTATAGGCCAAGCTGGTCATGTCGACTGTAAAGGCCTGGACTTTGGGATGTAAATTCCTTGCCATCCTAATCAGGATCTTATAAAAAGGAAGTCAAGAACCATGGATTTCCAAGGGGTAACAAACAACCGTTAGAGATTGAAATATCTTTACTACGAAAATAATCACAATAATTTAACTCCGACAGCACTCACACAAATATTAAATAAACAGCACCGGAATTAAACAATTACGTGAAACAAAATAATCAATACAACCAATTACAGATATCCCCTATGGCTGCAGATGAATACTCCTAACCAGCCCCGTGGAATGTTCTGGTAACATGATCGTCAGCTCTCAGGGGGAAGGTCCAGGGCAGCTTCTTCACTTGGCACAGGCGTTGGTGGGCGATGTCTTGCCACAAATGAGAGACGCCAGGGCACGGATGGTGGATAGGGCGTGGAGGAAGTGGCGATGACGTGTCAGCCGCGGTAGTAGCTGGAGTAGGTGTCAGGAGTTAACAGCCTCATAGTGTAAGACTGGGGAATCAGCCCATGAGCCCCAGGAACCTCCGATGAGTACACAACCAGAGTTGGAATCGAACGGCAGGAGAAGTAGCAGCTTTTGTGCTGGCTAGTTAGTGTCTGGTGTGCGACGAGGCAGCAGCGACCTTCTCACCTCCCTCTACCTCCCTAGTGAGGCAGCGAACAAGCAAACGGCAGACAACCATCCTCCTCGTTACAGCCCTTACATCGACCCTGGGAAGTGGAGATGGATGAACGTCAATAAGGTTGGATATCGTCGCCAACACAGTGTTGTTGTTTGAATTTACTGCTAAGTATAGAATTCTTTTGGGTGTGTTATTTGTCCGAGAATTCGTGTGTATAATCTCCTCAGTGCTCTGCATGTTTAGAGCTTGTTCTTGGTGAATTGTAACCACGGTAGCTCTACAGGAATTTAGTTGTGGGGCTGCGGCAGTCCTATTCCTATTTACAAGCTACATATTCAGGTAACCTGTTCGGTTGATACTCCAGTGTACGATGGGTGTGATTACAGTGTTAGGTGGTTTTGTGAAAAGTACACCATTTTGTTTATACACTGGAAGTTGTATTGTACTTTACTGCGAAGTAACATGGGTGGAACCATGAAGACGATCCTTACGTTTGTGTTACTGGAAGTTGTACTGTTGGTACTCCAGTGTATGTGGAATAAGTGTAGTGTGGTGTCTTGTTTAAAAGATACACCAAGTGATGGTGACTGCGAGAGATGTACTCTACCTTGTTGAGAAGTACATGAGTGTTACACATAGTAGTTGTGTGTACTGGAAGTAGTCAGAAGTCTAGCATTTTTGTAATAAACCCTTTTTAGTGTATGTTAGGGGTATTATTCTCCTCCAGTGACCACCTTTATTTTCTTCACCTATCTTGGGACCATTATTACAGTTCCACGTGTCTTACCCACAAGCCATGCTGCCACTGGTCAGAGTTAAGACAGAGAGAGTGCAGTAGTTGTTTAAGGAGTGGGACAGAGAAAGTAAAGTAAAGTAAGGTATTATAGGAAGTAGATCCCCTATTATTAACGTCCACGTGTTTTTTCCCCCCTACATAATGGTCGCAGCGGTTGGGATTTCTTTGTCTCCCCCCCCGCCCCCCCCCCCCTACAACAATACTCCAGATGGGGAAGATCATTACAAGGGATATTTGAACGACCTTCTTATAAGACCTAATAATTTATTTGCCCGATTTACCTTCTCCTCGCAATGATTTGAGAACTTCAGCTCATTGTCAACATACACACCTAGGTCCTTCTCACATTGTCTCAAACAGTGCAATTTCTTCAGCCCGTTGGGACATATGATACGTATCCTTACCGTTGGTACGCCCCAGGTGCATCCTCTTACACTAAGTAACATTGAATCTCAGCAGCCATTTCTCCGACCATTCTTGGAGCCCACAGAGGTCCTTCTGCAGCTCTTCACAGTTCGCTTGGTTCTTGATTTCCTGAAATAGCCTGGCGTCATCCGCAATCAGTTGTATGGAGGAGTGTACAAGGTCAGTCATGTCATTTATGAAACAAACAAACAACACCGGGCCCAATACACTGCCCTGTGGTACCCAGCTCTTGACAGGTACAGATGATGATTTCGTATCATTAATCACCACACACTGCTTGCGGTCATGTAGAAAGTCTTCTATCCACGCTAGGATATTTCCCCGAATTCCTTACCCTTCCAGTTTAATTTTCAGCCTATCATGGGGTACACTATCAAAAGCCTTGGCAAAATCTAGGTATATATTGTCGATATTACCACCCCGTTCCAATACCTTGAGCAATTGTGTTAAGCAGGCGCGCCCCGGTATAAGACCGCGTTGGCAATCCTTTACAAGGTTGTTTCATAATAGATGTTCCATCGCGGCATCTCTGATAATGCTCTCAAGTACCAGCATACTTTGCTGGTTAAGCTCACCAGTCTATAATTGTTCGTGGAGTGACGATCGTCTTTCTTGAAGATGGAACTTAACATAGGCCATTTTCTAGTCACTGGGGACCTTTTTTTCATCCAGGCATTTACAGAACAGGATCTTCAGGGGCTCGGCAAGCTCGTTGCACAACTCTCTTACCATCCTGGGATGCACCATGTCAGGGCCGGGACTCTTATGGACCTTTAGCTTTGACAGTTTATTTCTGATACCTCTTCTGTGAACACAATGTGGGTCAGTGCTGTGTCGAACCGTCTGTCCTCAAACACAGGAAGCTTAATCACATCCTCTCTTGTGAACACCGAGGAAAAGAAGCTGTTCAATGCCTCAGCTTTATCCTGGTCAGAATCTGCGAAGCTACCATCTCCAAGCCTCAGGTCTGATACTCGTACTTCCATTTTTAAATTCGACTTTGCATAGCGGTAAAATGCCTTTGGGTTTGACTTGACCTCGCTTGCAACCAGCCTCTGGAACTGCTTTTCAGCCCTTCTACACTCTGTCTTTGCTTGGTTTCTGGCTCTTACATACATCCTCCTGTCCAGCTCATCATTTGACCCAACCCACGTCTTGAATTTCTGGGTTTTCTTCATAACTTTGTCGACCGCCGAATGGTTCATGTGCAGGGGTCCCCTCGTATTCCTAGAGGCACTGGGTTTGTTCTTGGTTGATATATTTATCGATCAAATGGGTCACTTTACTGGTTATGATATTCAGCATATTGTCTGCATTCCTTTGCCTTAGTGAATCAGGCCAGTGGATGCCCCCCATCTCTTCCCTCATACCCGTCATAATTTCCCTTGTAATATTTGCTCCTTGGCCTGGCCTTATCTTGAACTAGATAACAGTTAAATATGAATGACAACACTATATGGTGACTGGTGCCAACCGAGGCTAGATGTTCCAGTTTGGCCCTTAACATACGCGGGTTTAGCATACACGGATTTGCAAATACGCGGATTGCCCCACCGGAGGAATATTCTGTACATTGAAGTAATTGAAGTACATTCAAATCGTGCGCCATTCAAATCGCGCGCGGCACCGCACACTGCACACCGCCCGCCACCCCACACACACACACACACACGCATACTGCGTCAAGCCACCCCGCGCTCCCTCAGTCAGTCAGTCTCGCTGTAACCACGCTTGTGTTGACATCGGCATTGTAGGTCGACCCTGATTTTTTTACCAAAAAATCGTTAATTTGTGATATTCCTTGTTTATAAGTCGACCCAAGTTTTTGAGGGTATTGGAACAACAAAACCTTCAGTAAAAACACTCTGCGTCCTATAAACTGAGGCTCACCGTGCCTGAAACACCAAGTGCCGAAGGCAAATTGTTTACCATTTATTATTAAGACACTTTACACTGAAACGCGGGTAGTTTCAACAAAAATATTGTATATTTCCATTCAAGTATTTAATCAAGTCAATTAGGAGGGAATATTATTGTAATACAACAGTTTTTTAACTGAAAACCATTCGAAAAGCGATTATGGTAACATCTTTTGAACGAAAGAAAACGAAAGTCATTGCTTTCGTCACGATTTTATCCCACTTTGCACTGTAATACGTACGTCATTTCAGCAAAAATATTACATTTCCGTGAATGTATTATATCAAGCACAGAATGAATAGAATATCACTAATATAACAATATTTTAACCGAAGACTATTAAAAAGCGAGTAACATATCTTGAACATCGGAAGGTTAGGTTAAGTCTTTTGTTTTCATGTAGTTTATCCTAATCTACATTGAAATACATTACGTTTCAGCAAAACTACTATTTATTTCTGAGAATATGGAAATGTAATATTTTGCTGAAATGACGTACGTATTATAGTGGAAAGTGGGATAAAATCGTGACGAAAGCAATGACTTTCGCTTTCTTTCGTTCAAAAGATGTTACCATAATCGCTTTTCGAATGGTTTTCAGTTAAAAAATGGTTGTTTTACGATAATATTCTATCTTAATTCACTTGTGATGCAACAGTTTTTTAACTGAAAACGATTCGAAAAACAGGTATACCGTCTATCTGATACGGCAGAGCCCTGGTCGCGGAGGCTTTGTTTTTGCATAGGCCTGTAGTGGACGTCTCCCCTACAAACTGCGTAGCAGCCCACCACCTGCTATCACATTCCAACGTGCCGTTGCCTAGCAACGAAAC
Organism: Homarus americanus; assembly: GCF_018991925.1. Taxonomy (NCBI): domain Eukaryota; kingdom Metazoa; phylum Arthropoda; class Malacostraca; order Decapoda; family Nephropidae; genus Homarus; species Homarus americanus. Next base: position 18,795 of record NW_024745324.1, on the reverse strand, counting down.
TATTCACCGGCGACTTCTCGGGTTTTCCCAACATGACTCATAGCGGCTGCTGGGTATATAAGCTCTGTCTCTCCATTGAGATTCATTCTGACCATTCTTCTTGAACCAGCAACACCTCCTCCTCCACCGCTGCCTGGCCTTTGCTTCTCCTCGCCTGCCTGGCGGCCCTCGCTCCCGCCAGCGAGCATGGCGACCCACCAGCTGTCCTCTGAGCTTCCTCACCAACCAACTTTCATTCTGCCCATTTTCCTGAACAAGCAACACCTCCTCCAGCAAGCTCCTAGCTGTTAACATTTATTCAACCAGGAGGCCAGCAACAGGCAACATCTTCTCTAACGAAGCTCCTGCACATCTACCTCCTTCAACACGCTACTCACCGAACGTCTCTACTGACCAGCCCCTCACCAGACGGCACCTCCAGCACCAGACTGTCTATCATATAACTTATATATTATACAAGAAAACCACATCAGAGTTTCTTTCCATCCTGAGTGCTAGACAACATTAATATCTCGATACCCCTACAGGTCCTTCTTAAGCAGCCTTTAATTTTAGCATACGTTGAAATTGTGTTTACCGGTATATTCTTATTTTCTTGCTTCTTGTTTTCCAGAAATATGAAAAGTTTGTATATAATACAATGTTACGGTACTTTTAATTTACAAGTATTCATTTTTCAAAATACAGAAGACACCAAACAAATACCAGTACTACGGATATTTGCGTGACTCTCCCGCCAAAAAAGACCAAACAGCTGGTACTCTCTCCCTCAGCCCTACCAAAAATAGCTCAATGACATCTTTCTTGTTTATTCTCTTCCAATTTCTCACTTTAACTGGTATTTTTTACATCACATTGCCTACATCAGATAAACTACAGTAATTGAGGTTAGACACTGTTATAAATTTGATTACAGGGTACTTTCAGGATGCTGTTAGAACTGTAGTGGATTCCTCCCCTACAAACGCTTGTCACTGAGTAGCCGACCCCGCGAATTCCCCAGTGTATGCCTCGTGGTCTAGGTCAACCAGCGCCGCCTTACATGATGTAGGTCAACTATTAAGCCACGCCTACCTCCACTATATAAGACCTGACCTCGTGGTGACCTCCCTCGCTCTTTCTACCTACACCAACCAGCAAGTAACACCACCTCCTCCACTCCTGCCTGGCGGCCCTCGCTCCCGCTGTCATGATCGTGATAATGGCTAACCTGAAAATCTTAAGGATTCATATTATGCTCAAACGTCCACAAAACCTTCCGAGTCCCCCAGTGGAAACGTCCCCCGTTTTCTCTGTTCCTGGGTGACGTCACCGATAGGCCGTCTTTGTCTTAAGAGAACTTTGAATATAATCCACGGATTTCGTAGCAGACGCTGTATGTTGGGACCTGTTGCCATCCAACCCTTTGTAATCAATTTAATTTTGCTTTTGATAGCTGAGTCAGAGCATTGTTAGTGAGGATAATAGTAGGGAATGAAACTGAGTTCATAGTCTCAGTTTCAACGTCAGAGTGTACAGTAAATTAATTCATCGAAATGAAGTAGGTGGACTCCCTGGCCTATTTTGAGTGGGTGCCGCGGGCATTTCTACGGTTAGTAAGTGCCCGTACCTTCACCCATACAGGTAGGCCATTCCACTGTGTTGTAATTCGCCCTTCTTTAAGTGATTTGACCCAATTAATAGTTGATTGTGCAAGTGTTACAGTAACGTAGTTGATATGCTCTGAGTGAAGTCATATTTACCTCTTTAACGTCCCCTGAAATGTGATGTCGTTGTCACTGTTAGTAAGTGCCCGTTCCTTCACCCATACAGGTCCCTAATGCAGCCTAGGCCGTGTCTGTAGAGTGGATGTTGTATCCACTGTGTCTGGGGAGATGTTCGAGGTCCCGTAGGATTAGTTACCTTCGTGAGACCCGACCGTCAGACACTTCAGACTACCTATGGCCCCCATAGCTGGCTCGTCTGGCCCTAACGCTCGGCCTGCGAGGTGACCCCGGATCACCAAGCCACACACCACTACCAGCCCCCATCATTGGTGGATGAGTGTCTAACTCAGTAGGGCTATTTGTTTGGTGGGATTAATCCACTGGGTTCTTCAGAGTTCGTCGGAAAGTACCCCATGGTGGCAGGACCCCATGGCGGTTGCTTGAGTATCACTCCTGACAACCGAGTGTTGTAGTGGCAGTTGCCCCTGGTCTTTATGGTGCTAAGTGACTATAAGAGTTATGTGTTATTGAGTATGTACACCCAGTAGTGGTGTGAGTGTTATTGAGTATGTCCACCCATTAGGGGCGTGAGTATGTTGAGTCTGAGGGCATAGTACCAGATTTCGTCTGTTGGTACATATATATTCTTTCTCATACATCCATATTAATGTTTAAATAAATTTTGTATTTGTATATTGTGTATTATTTACCTACAGTATTTACCGTTATTTCTTCCCTATTACTTGATACTATCATTACATAAATCCACGAGCCTCTTAAAATGGTGGCAGCCCAGGCCCTCATAAAATGGTGGCAGCTCAGGCCCTCATACCGCCGGTGAGCGTGGCGACCCATAAGCTGGTCCTTCTCTGAGCACCCTCACCAACCAGCTCTCTCTACATCACGCTTCGACTCACGCTGCTACCCCCCAGCACCAAGCTGCATTGTACATCCAATACAACATGTATACAGAGAGCACATTGTGAGTTTCCTTTCTCCATCCCATCCTGAGTGTGAACCCACACATAACGTACCCCACAATTGGTGACCCCGGAGTGATGCACTCACACAGGATGGAGGAGAAACATCACGTACCCCACAGAACCACCTGAGCCTACCAACAGTGTTGCAAGTCAGTCACAGCATTTTTTTTTATGCATTTTTGGTGTCTCCATTTGTTAATTATTTTTTTCTGTGGGGTTTGCACAATAGTAAACTGTTTTACCTACAGTATTGTAAAACGATTTGGGAAACGAAATGCTTGGTAACTTAAAATTTTAAATGGAAAATCTTGAAACTGGCAACTTTGTGCTGAAGACGATGACAAGGAAAATTATTTTGATGGATTTTCATGAAAATATTCAGAAATATGGTATCGTAGTATTTATTGAAGTGAATTAGGATAGAATATTATTGTAATACAACAGTTTTTTAACTGAAAACCATTCGAAAAGCGATCACGGTAAAATCTTTTGAACAACGAAAGAAAGCGAAAGTCATTGTTTTCGTAATGATTTTATCCCACTTTCCACTGTAATACTTACGTCATTTCAGCAAAAATATTACATTTCCATATTTATTTCTGAGAATATATTCATTCAGTCACAGTTAAGGTAAAATATACTTGTGATGTAATATTTTAATGAAAATACCCGGTATTTAGATACACGGTATCGTAGTTTTCTTTTGTTTCAAATTTAATTAAAGATTGATGTTTCAAATGTAATGAAAAAAAATTTATGTATCTATAAATAAACTTTAAAAAATGAATACCTTATGTTTTACATCGTCCTGTGCTACCACACCATGGATTTGGCTACTTTGGGCTTGCTATGATGACCCAAGAGATCTGCCCTGGCAACTGTACCGACACTCACAGCTGGTGGTGCGTCGTTTCCATTGTTTAATGGTAGCTACTGGTAAATATTTTTCAACCTAACGAAACTATTACCCGTTTAGAGGTCGACCCCCAATTTTTTGCCAAAAAATTTGGCCTTAAAAACTGGAACTACACACAGGTATATACGGTAAATAAGGACAAGGGGGGCCAGGGGTGTTTGGGGGGGGGAGGGGAGGGCAGCAAAAATACGCGGATTTTTAACATTCACGGGTATCTCTGTTACCTAACCCCCGCGCATCATAAGAACATAAGAAAATAAGGAGTCTGCAATAGGCCGGTTGGCCTGTGCATGGCAGCTCCTGTCGAGAGTTACTACCACTCTCTATCATCCATGAATATATCCAGCCTCCTTTTGAAACTTTCCAGCATTCCAGCACTTACTACAAAGTTGCTAAGCTTGTTCCACTCGTCCACCACCCTATTTGTAAACCAGTTCCTTCCCATCTCCCTCCTAAACCTAAACTTATCCAACTTAAATCCGTTGTTCCGAGTCCTATCCTGCTCGGATATTATAAGAACTTTATCTGTATCACCTTTATTGATTCCTTTCACCCACTTGAATACTTCTATCATATCTCCCCGCACTCTTCGCCATTCTAGGGAAAGCAAGTTTAGTTTCTTTAACCTATCCTGATATGGAAGGTTTCTAAGTCCCGGAATCATTTTCGTCATTCTTCGCTGCACCGACTCTAGTGAATTGATATCCATTCTATAATAAGGGCACCAGAACTGAACCGCATAATCGAGGTGCGGCCTGACTAGCGCAAGATATAGTTGCAATAAAACCTCTGCACTCTTATTACTTACACTTCTAGATATACAACCCAATACTCTGTTTGCCTCATTTCGAACATTAAGGCACTGTTTTCTAGGCCGTAGGTCTGGGCTTACAAGTACCCTTAGGTCTCTTTCACAAGTCGACTTCTCTAGGCTGATGTTGTTAAGGCTGTATACATTGACAGTATTTGTTCTTCCAATATTAAGTACGCTGCACTTGCTGGTGTTGAATTTCATTTGCCATTTTTCAGACCACCCCTGCAGTTTATTTAGGTCCTCCTGTAATGCATTTGCATCCTGCCCTGAATTAATCTGCCGCCCTATTTCGGTGTCATTCGCAAGCTTGCTTATGTCACTGTTCATCCCAGTATCTAGATCGTTTATGTAGATTATGAACAAGAGTGGGCCTAGTACTGACCCCTGGGGAACCCCACTAGTTACACGACCCCACTCAGATTTAACACCATCTACGCTGACCCTCTGCATTCTATCGGTGAGCCATGATTGTATCCAGTTTAAAACTTTCCCCTCGTTACCATGAGGGCCGACTGTGTGTGTGTGTGTGTGTGTATATATATATATATATATATATATATATATATATATATATATATATATATATATATATATATATATATATATATATATATATATATATATATATATATATATATAACACAAGGAAAGAAAAAACACACCTAGGTACAGTGATTTACTTGCATATATATATATATATATATATATATATATATATATATATAATGAAAACACATGGGAACTTGATGCATATTATATATATATATATATATATATATATATATATATATATATATATATATATATATATATATATATATATATATATATATATATATATATATATATATATATATATATATATATATATATATATATGTTAGCGGGAGAGAGAAGGAGAGAAGAGAAGACAGAAATGCTGCGTTTAGCAAGTTGCAGGGGTGAGATGCAGTTTCTTAGAACAATTTTTTTAGGGGGTTCGTATGCATGTTTTTCTCAGCATATGAGGACAGTGCTGTCTTTTTTTAGGGGGGGGGTCGATTGTAATATTCAGAAATTTCAGTGTAATTTCAAACGCCGCGCCATTGGAGAGACTGAGTTCAAGGTCGTCTCAGGGAAGAGAGCGCTCCTGCACGTAGTGAGAGCTTTTGGAACTAGGCCTTTCCGATATTAAATGTAGTTTACCGAATTAATAATGATGCGATTCATGAAGTTAAGGGACTTTTTTTGAATTTGAAATTATTATAGATCGTCTATCAGTCTGAATAATGTTACGGGTGTCCCAAGAAAGTTATTAGTAGGCGGAAAATGTGTCACGTAGGCCTAAGCTAACGCCTTGGGGAGACGCGAGGCTGGCTGGCTCTCAGTCAGACGACAGCGGTGGAACAGAGAGGGCAGACTGTGCGTCAGAGAGGACGAAACGGTCACGTGGTCTAGTCACCTGTGTTGCGCTATTGCAGTAAAACAAGTAAGTCTCATTCGATCTCAGACAGGGGTGAGATAGGGCAGTGATACAATTAGCAAGAGTTGACAGTGAGTTCATTTCAGGGTTTCCGTCAGAACCCACTTGACTGCGAGAGATTGACTGGGAGAGATTGACTGCCGTTTAAGACTGCCGTTGATGATTGATGATTAGCGATTGTCGCAGTTGGAACGATCAGTGCAGGCTTGTCACTGGTCAGCTGGGATATCAAGGGATCTCTTGAGTGAACAAGTGCTCCCGACAAAAAAAACGACACGGGACCAGCATCAGCATTGGGTGATCAGTTCTTCCCACGTGGGTGCACAACACCACGTGTTTTCGGTCAGCTAGAAGTATTACCTACTGGCCCGGGTCACCTGCTGGCGTTCTCTCTTCCCGCCCATGGACGCACTGTGAGTACACTGAGGCTATCTGAGTAAATTAGTGGTCACACACTGAGACCAGGAGTCTAGGTGATACCCAACTCAACATACACCCTTATTACGGGTGTATGTTGAGTTGGGTGAAGCATGATTCACGGGTATTGGTGGACCCAGTAGCATCTCAATAATAGTGATAATATTTTTGTGTGTAGTTAATACCATTTTTTCAGTTACTGATATTATCTTGACGTGTTTAGTTTAATATTTCTTAAATAATTTTGATAGTATTGGTTTTTAATGTTTGTGTCACTAATTGAAACCAGAGTGATACTGTGATTTAGTTCCTTTAATGCATTTAATTTTTCTTTATAATTCCGATCTCAGGTATAACCTTTGTTCCCCAGAGTAGTGTTTAAGTTAGGTTAGGAAGTGTGCATCTGTTGGGGTAATATAATTCTGTTGAGTGCCCTGAAGGCCTAATCAGGGTGGAGTTAATAAGTTCTTATTTTTGTATACCATTTTCTCAGTACTGGATATAATTTTGTTGAGTTGATAATTTTTACAATGGCTGGGACTGGGCTGTTCTTATAGCGATCAGTTCATGCACGTATGGGCTGGATGCGGTTGTGGTGTCGAACAGCAATTCTTGGGCTAGGGATCTCAGGTGGTAGTAGGAGCCGGTGGCGAGGATGGTGCAGAAGCTTCTTACCAAATTTGCAGATGAGGTCGTGGTGATGGTCAGTGAGAGTCGAAAGGGTCAGTGTGTTGAGTGCTTCTTGATATGTTGAGTAGGAAGGGGAGAGAATAATCTTGCATGCCCTCTTTTACACTTTTTCTAGGTGTTTACGCTGTGTGGCATTTAGGGAGGAAGACCAGGTAGGGGAGGCATAGGTGAGCTTGGGAAGTATGAATGTTGAGTAAACACTCAACTTAAGGTGTTACCTACTCTGTGGATCACACAGTCTAGGAATAGTAATTTACCGTCACTTTCTAATTCCACAGTGAATTTGATCGAGGGGCTAAGTTGCTAAGTAGTGGTAGAAAGGCTTTTATGTTCTCCTTACATGGCCAAAGACATACTGTATTACATCATCTACATATCTAAACCAAACTGAGAACATTTTCCCACCACCTGGAGAATTCAGGGGATGGAGGAGTTTTTTTTCCCGGGCTTGAGAGATGAAAATTGGGCTCATTTTCCGGAAAAAATGAGACAAATTTTCCAGTATCGTCAAATTTCCGGAAGATTCCGAAGATGGGGGATATTTTTCCGGGTTCAAGAGATGATTCAACGCACATATTTCTGAAATTTACGGGAACATTTCTCCGTTACCCGTAAAATTCTGGGGATGAGGGATTTTTTACCCGCTTTGAGAGAGTCTTCTCCTTTCCCGGAAATCTCTCATTCTCGGAAGTGTTCTGCACCAATTGTTCCGGGTAACTGAGACATCACTTATATATCCTCTATAATCACGGGTTGTGGGATGATACTAATTTTTCCATATGTTTTGTGTTCCAATATGTACAGTTTTGTTTATCGTGGTAGTTTTTTGGAACCTAATCCCTGCGATTATCTATCTACCTGTATCTATCTGTATGTCTGTCTATATAGCCTACTGTATATACCTCGTATATATTATTAATATTATTATTTTTTTATTAGGGTCCATCATTTGCCCCATTATTTCAACAATTGAACTGGTTTCTTCTGTCCCTGTGTTAAATTTATTCCATTTATAACGTGAAGTAAATCTGTAAAGTTTGCATCAATTTGAACATATCTTATGTGTCCCACCAACAGCGTGAATGTAATAAAAATACCCAAAAGGGAGAACATCAATATATTATTTGATATGCCCTTCTACATTCCTTTGATATTTTTCCATTTACAGTTTGTTCTATCATTTATAGCTTATACTCCACCATCTTCACTGGTACAGTTGTTTGTTCTATCATTTATACCTTATACTCCACCATCTTTACTGGTACAGTTGCTGAAATAAACCTTGGGACACAATTTTTTTTATATAAAAGAAAATCAGCAATCACTAATTGTTTATTGTGAGATCACTACAGTTCTATGTACAAAATTAAATTCTCACTATAAGAGCACATTAACATAAGATTTCTCATTCTGACATCTATCTAAGCATTAGTTACACTGTTAAACACATTATTAACACTGAACATCGCTTGTGCAGGTTCGGAAGCTTCTTAAAGTCCCGTTCAACAACTTGGAGCACATTCTGGTAGTGTTCTTCTCTCTTGGCTGATGAAAGATATTCTGAACCGAGCGTGATTCCATGCTCGGCACGGTCATTGATGACATTTAGCGCTTTCAGGTTGATTGCAGATGCCTCGTATGCAGTAGACAGTTGCCAGTCTTCAACATCTAATGTAAGGAATTTTAGGTTGAGCTGAAGAGCTTGAAATGTAAACCAGGAGTCACAATCAACCAAGTCAGCAAGCGTTGTTGAGAGAGTGACTGTAGACGGGAAATTTAGACTTCCCAAATCCCATTCCAAAGCATTCTGATGGTTTGGACGATTCATTGTCTGGTTTGACTGCTAGGAGACTGTTGGCAATTGCATGACGTTCATCTGCTGGCACCTTGTTGCTGAAAAGTGCAAGAGGCACCATCTCAGCAGTCAGAAACCAGAGATGCAGTTGAAATGCACGTAGTGCACTCTTGGAGATCAGCGGGTTTACAGCCTCATACTGCAGCACACGTTGGAAGAGCTTTAAGTCGTGCCATGGTGCATCCACAGAAGATGTGCAGGTCATCCACCAAGAACAATATATTAGGGTGGCATGGTGCATCCACAGAAGACGTGCAGGTCATCCACCAAGAACTATATATTAGGGTGGCATGGTACATCCACAGAAGATGTGTAGGTCATCCACCAAGAACTATATATTAGGGTGGCAAAGATGACAAAGTCCCTTTCTTTTGAAACTTGTTTCCTTGTGGTGGTTGTGCCAGGTGGTGGTTGTGCCAGGTGGTAGCTGCAGATTTTGATGGAATACAATAACTCTGACATCCATCTGGCCCTGTGCAGTGCACCTGGTCGTTTGAAGGTGATTTGCTGGTCAGCCACAACTCCATCAAGAAACACTGAACACAGTTCACTGAACTCTCGATAATCATCTCTTTGAAATGAGAAGCTCTGAACGGGCAAGTTGTAAAACATTGGCTCTACAGTCCTCTCGCAGATTTAGTGCCGCTTCACTGAATACGGTTGCATCAAACCGTGAATGTGGCTCATCCCATTTCTGTGACAGTAATTCAAAGTTCTTCCAAAACTGGGAGAAGAAGGTAATCTCTGGTGACTTGGAACATATAATTTGTAGATCATCAAACATATGAGAACGCATAACCTCACCGACATGATGAAGATAAGCTGTCCACAGAAGTGCCCAATTTAGATGTTGTTGGATTGTTACACAGGCTGCAGTGATATGCCCTGTGTTGGATGCTGTAGTATCAAAAGTCACGCTGATGATGATAGAGTTCACACAGTTCCAGGACTTCAACAGCTCAAATGTCAGATATCACCACAATTTTAATTTGTGTTGCGCTGATACTTTGGAACACCAAGGAGTTTCATTTCCTACCACAATAGGAAGACGTTCTTCTGAAATATTTTGATTGGATAATGACGACATAAGTCTTGCGTCCCAGTATAGAGTGGCAAGCTTAGGAGCTGTCCACTGTTCTTTGCAAGTCTGTGCTATTTTATGTCCAACCTGGAGCCTTCATCTATCTGCTGTGGAATATGACGATGAAATTTTAGAGGGGTCTTCTCCTACCTGTGTTATCAGGGCCTCAGTGTAGGCAGCCTGCTGCGCTGGAATAATTTTCATGCCAGTCGCTAATGCAACGAGTTTGGGTTTCTTCATGATGTCAGGATCATCGTGATATGGCAACACATATAGATATTGTCACTTAAAAGGCATTATAAATACTATTGTAAGTGCCAACACTTTGATAATGGGGTTTCAATGTGTAACATAAGAACTTAAATAATAAATTAAGGTGGTAGTGGACCAGGTGCAACTTAGTAATGGGAGTTTTACAATGCTTTGACCTCGAGGTGGGACACCTCATTGGTTAACACCAATGAGGTGTCCCACCTCATGAACCGATGAACCGAAGTTTATAATCTAGGGACAAATAAATTTTTCACCACTGTTGTGTATGATGCACCCTATACAGTAGGGTGTGTCATAGGAGGGAAGATCAGCTAAAACTAATGGCCCATCACGTGTTTGGTAGATTTTAGTGTATATAAACAGAAAATAATTTCAGTTTCAATATTTTGCAACCTTTTGCTAGGTAAATTTTAGCGTGAAATTTATCGAAAATCTAACGTACAGCTACATTAGTGCATTACAATTAAATAGTGAACATTGCTTTCTGACTTCATTCTTTAACAACCCAACTAACAATATTTTTTTCTGTTTCAGATTCTGATGCATTTATAAGTTGATAATATTTGCGATGGCTGCTTGTGTCAGGACGAGGAACCAAAAATCCAGCCATCTCAGTCACTATCTGGGTCTGGGAGAGAGCTCCTGAAGTCGGAGTTGCCTACATTGAGAGATGCTTTGAGATACGGTGTTTTAATCAGGCAAATCAGTGAAAAGAACCAAAGAACTTAAACAAACAAAGTCATAACAAGTCAGAAGAAGATTAGTGAGAGACTGCTAGCCAGTTGGGAAAAGGCAAGAGATATCTCTCTTGGGAGAGGAAAACTTGCAGTTAAGGACAGCTTTGCCAAGCAACTGGACCAGTTATTTGACATAATTACTTGCAAGTGCCCAATTGTTCTCTGTCCTGAGTTTGGATGCGATCGTGACTGTAAATCCGAGGCCCACATCTCCTGTATTTGCAAGCGTGAACTGAAGATTCCTGTGATCGAACTGGCATTTGTCAAAGCACAGAGAGAGAAGACTGGCAGTATAGGGGCTCTCATGATTTCTAGCCAAGATATTCCGGAGTCCAAGAGACAGGAGGCTGCCACAGAGAGACAGAAGAGGAGAAGAGTTGCCGAGGAAAAGAGACTTGAGAAGGCCCAGGGTGAGGTAAAAAAGGCCGATGATTGGAGCCAAGCTGATTCAGAGTTTAATGACTTCCCCATGGCTGATCCGAGTGCTGACCAGGAGAATGGTGATTTTGTCCCTAACCCAGAAAATAATGATCCCAAACCTTCCAGGCATAAGATTCGAAATAGGAAAGATATCCCGAGCATAGCTCTGGCCAGCATGCGACACCACACTGATCTCAGAGAAACTGCAGAGATAGCAACAGCTGCCTGGGTTGACGGTGGTTTGATAACACCTGATGATGTTCACCTGGTGATAGATCATAACAAAGTAAGGAGAGCTCAGGAGAAACTTGTCAGTAACCTAGAAGAGGAGTTTGATAAGGGGATAAGAGAAAATGGAATCAATTGTTTGTTCTTTGATGGGAGAAGGGATGACACTAAAGTGTTCATGAAAGTTGGAGATTCTGACAAGTTGTTCCCTGCCATGGTGAAGGAGGAACACTACTCCTGCTGCAGTGAACCAGGAGGGAAGTATTTGTGGCATTTCACTCCAGAGAAAGATGACATCAGGAAACCAGCTGAGATAGTGGCAGATAACATTGTGAACTGGCTCAGAGAGAGGAACTTAGACCAGACCCTGCAGGCCATTGGAGGACAGCACCAACACGAACACAGGGTGGCAAGGGGGTCATACAGTGGATAGAGCGGAAGATTGGGAGAAGCTGGTCTGGATTGTTTGTGACCTCCACACCAACGAGTTGCCACTCAGACATCTGATCCAGGAGCTGGATGGCAAGACTCTTTCAAACAACAGATGGTCTGGTCCTCTTGGCAAGATGCTGGACTCTGCCACTGAGTTAGAAATAAATCCGAGCTTTGAAAAAATCACAGTTGGCCCTCCACTCGTTGAGCTTGCACATACTCTCATTGACGACCTGAGTACTGACCAGTACTATGGTTACATGATTTGCAGTGCCATCAAAACTTGGGTCATGCCTGATAGACTTGCTTACCTGCAGATAGGTCCAGTCTCACATTCTAGGTGGCTCACAACGGCTCTCAGGTTCTGCAGAATTTGGGTCGCTCATCATAAACTGAAAGGGAACCAGCTTCACAACCTGAGACTTATTGTCCAATTCATCGTGAGTGTCTACTTGCCAAATTGGTTCAACACCAAGGTCAAGTCATCGTTCTCCGAAGGTCCGAGGCATGTTCTCTTCCAGCTTGAGCTTCTGAGGAGTCAGCCAAGGAAGGTTGTTCAGATTGTGGAGCAGACTGTGAGGAGATCTTCCTGGTATGCTCATCCCGAGGCAGTTCTGCAGACAATGCTCTGCAGTAAGGATGAGGAGGAGAGAAGAGTGGCAGTCAAAAAGATCTTGGATATAAGACTTATGAGAGGATCTGGGCATGACGAATCAGTTGGTGACGATTCCTTCAGGGTCAGGAAGACTCCTGAAGTCAATCTAGGTGCCAAGACCCTCACTGATCTCATAGATCTGGATAACATCCAGGCTGGCAGTGAGCCCCCTCTTACCTGCAGCCTCACCAATGTTCAAGTCAGAGCTTTCCTGAACAACCCCATGCATGTCCCTGCCTGGCCCTCGCACACCCAGAGTATAGAGCGTTGTGTACAGCAAGTGAGCGAGGCCAGCAGTCACGTGTACAGCCAGGAGAGGAGGGAAGGATACATCCGAGCTCAGGTGGTCAGCAGGGAGGTGATGAGTAGAAACAGAAGCAAGAAAGACATGTTCTCTATGGTGTGCAGCAACACCGGGTCGTAGTAGTAAAACCGGTTTTTGTATTTAATGATTTTGTTTTCTAAAGGAATATTAAATTTAATAAATGTGTCAAGATCATTCGTTTCACTATTCTGGATCATTTTCATCCTAATAAATTAACCTGATACATTTACTTTACTTTAAATAAGCTATTTAGTGGTGTTGGTAAAAGGGTGGGAATACTGAATTTTCATAAGATTTCAAGTTAAAATTTACCTAGCAAAAAATGAAAACTTTTCAAATCTGAAGATATCTCTAGTCTGGCAACCTCGGGACCTGACCGGTGCCGGACCATGGAAATTCACCCTTTTCCTGGATAGATAGTGACTTTTGCTTATGCTTGGAAGCACTAGCACCACTTTCTCTGCATCATGGTCTCTTTGAAGACATATTGAAGGGTTTAATGTCGTATAGTAGCTTCTCAAATTTCGCGAGTTTTTAATTCAACGTATTTTATTGGAACACACACACACACAAAAAAAAAAAATTTTGACCGCAGAAAGTTGAATTTCGACGGGTTTGAACGGCCCGCCAACGTGCAGATGACGTGCATAATCGTGTAAACAGCGTCATTTCTCTTATGTACAAAAGATTCATTATTGTTTATTACTGAATATCTTTTTTATTGAATTAATGTTTATGTGTGCAAAATGAGCAATACAATTCATTAATAATACGTAGAATATTAAATCACACGAGGAAATGACACAGCATTGTTTTCGTTGATTACAAAACCAGTGGCTGACTGGTTCTACATATAAAACTGAAGAACATAAGACCTTGGTTGTAGCTGAAGTAAAATTAATATGGTTGTTTTAAGTAATGTTATTTAATGTTAATAAATGGAACAATAGAAGTAGCTAACGATAATGGTAAAGAAAAAAGAGAGATCGCGTTTGTAAGTGTGCACACGTGAAAACATATTGTCATTACTTTACATAAGAATATGAAAGCAACACTTATTTACTGCTCATATATATTGAAGGGTTAAATGTTGTACTCTGTATAGACAAGCAGAGAGAGAGAGAGAGGGAGAGAGCAGCCAAACTGCCAGATGTAAACAAACCTTAATTTCCCGCGGCTTTGTTGTTGTTTTTTTTATGGGGATTAACCCACCAGGGCATAGATCACTGACCCACATTGGGGCCTGAGGGGCAAAAATTTCATACTCCTGTAATAATAATAATAATGTAGATAAGTAAAAAAAAAAAAAAAAAAGCTGCCTATCTACCTATTGGACAAACTAAAATCGTTCCTGACCATGGGAATTTCCGGACCACAGAATGCCGGACTAGAGAGATACAACCTGTATTATGAATAAATAAATAAACAAATAAATCGGTAAATCTATTTCAAGTAAATGGAAATAAGCAAACAAAAGTTATTTACCAATATGCTTCCCTCTAGGGTAAGATGGGGAGATAAGAAGGCTATTTATAGCCCGTCTTTGTGTCCGAAGTTGCCAGTAATGCACTATAAATAATTCATTTAAAATTTAATTTTTTGGTACATATTTCAAAAACCTTAAATTACATGTGGATCAGTCACTCCTCATTTGACACACTTATAGTGTAATACTTTGACCATCCCACCTGGGCACATGGAGGCCCACGGTAACTCTCACGGAGCAACATACGCACGAACATACAAGTTTCCTAACTCTCGGAAATTTGTCCAGGTATTTTATTATGTGGTTTTACATCACTTCACATAAATATGCTTACAAAATCTATGCATTAATATGCATAACTCTTGAGTTAGAAATTGATAATGAAGATGTTGAGCAGTTGTTTGAAAGTGTAGCAGAAGAGCTAAGTAACGAGGATCTTATTGATCTGGAAGCACAGAAAAATGCAGAGGAAGAAGAAAGTCTAAATGTAGAAGAAGAACCTGCACCCCCAAAAATTTTACAGTGAAGCAAATGGCAGAGGCATTTGCTACAATTTATAAGGGGATGCAAATGTTTGACGGAATGGATAAAAATGTTGAGCGTTTTGCCAAAGTTGACAGAATGGTCCAAGATGCACTTGCTTGCTAGAGGAAGATTCATAATGAAAAGAAAAAGCAAATTGTGCAGTCTAAATTGGACGGTTCGATTAACGAAATTTCGGTTAACAAATTAACTTCCTTTGATTAACGAAATCCTCACGAAAAACGCATTTTGTTGTGAGCATCAGCTGATCAGCTGATTGGCTAGGCTGCCAATTCAGTAATCTGTTCTATGTTTACATTCGTTTCAAGTGGAGTAAATATCAAGAAAGTTGTGCTCTTTGATATTTTTGCATTTTTATATTAAAATTATTAATCATTTTAAAATTTAGTTAACATATTGATAATATATGCAGTACAGGGAACTAGTTTTTTGTGTGCCCATCAGCCGCTTGACTCAGCCACCAGGCGTCAGTTTGGCTTTGTTGACAGTGGAGTGAACATCGATTTTGTTGGTGTCTTGAATATTTTTGCATTTTTACATTAAAATTATTGGTCATTCTGAAATTTAGTTAACATATTGATAATATACTGTATAACACAGTGAAGTGTTGATTTAAATAAATTAATCTTGAATTACACCTAGTGAACTTAAAATTTTATTGGTGTAATTACTGCATCAAGCATGGGTCCCTTGAAAGGTGATTTCTCCTCCATCCCCACTTCCTTATCTTCTCCCTTCTCCTCCACCCCCACTTCTAATTCCCATCATCATCATCAACCAGGAACCTTCTACATACACACCTCATAGGATCGTGGGTTCGAATCCTGGCGGGGTGAGGTGTTGATTATATGTAGAAGTCCGCGTGCTTTATTAGGCTAATGAAATATATATGGAGCCTCATGTTTCGAAGCCAGATTTTGTAAAACGTTACTCTGATCACCTAAGCGGCACCTGGTAGTCCCCATTAGAGGTTCACGGCGCCATAAGCTCGTTGAACAGGCTTTGTGTGAAATATAACAGAGTCTAGGACTGCTTTTAGTGTCCTGGTGGCCCAGAGGTAACGTTCCCCGGTCACAGTCGTAGGATCGTGGGTTCGAATCCTGGCGGGGTGAGGTGTTGATTATATGTAGAAGTCCCCGTGCTTTATTGGGCTAATGATATATATATATATATATATATATATATATATATATATATATATATATATATATAAGTTCCCAAAAGCTTTAAATGTAATTCATCTTCAGCTTGGGAACCGTGTTTTCTTCTTTCCTTGTATCCTACCACCTGAATCACCTACAATGATTTACTTGCATATATATATATATATATATATATATATATATATATATATATATATATATATATATATATATATATATATATATATATATATATATATATATATATATATATATACATACACAATGAACCCTCACTTTTCGTGGTTAATTCAACTTTGGCGGCCTCGTAAGTGAAAGTAGTAAAGTGAACAACATAACATAGGATTAATTTCAAGCCAGAGGCTGGGCCGGCCCCCAAACTCCATGCTGAATTTGACCACTGTTGTAATAAAAATAACTAACAATTTTTATGATGGTATGCACACACAATTAATAATTAAGAGAAATATCAATAATATTAGGTTTTTAACACTTACATTAGTAGAAAAGATGGCTGGGCACACGGGGATGGGGGGTTGGTTCCGAGGCAGAGGGCAGATTATTGGCCCTCACCTGTATCACTTGTATCAATTGTATCACTATCCACCTCAGAGGCTTGCAGGGCCTCTTTGTCAAACCCCTCAAAGTCCATATAAGTCCATATCCTCACTATCATTATCACTATCACTGACTTGGGCCGGCTGTGGTGGGTGGCGGGTGAAGAACTCGGTAATGTTTTGATGACTGGGCGATCTTGTGCGCACCCTGCTCACGCCGCTCTCCGGGTAAAAGGGTACACACACCGCGGAAAGTGAGCATTCTGGTTTCGGCAGGGTACCCCGTAAACGTGGAAATGCGTAAAGTGGGACCATGTAAAGTGAGGGTTGACTGTATATACACACAGTCTTGCGCCGGTTAACGTCCGACCGAACGATGTCCGATCGCATATACGTCCGTGGCCCCCCCCACAAAAAAAAACAAAAAAAAAAACACGTGACGCCTGCTGGACCACCACTCCACAACCCCCTGACGGAGACATGATGATCCGCCCCATACTGGTCAGATATTATGTGTTAAAGGAATATGCTTCCTTACTTAGGCTTTTCTAAGCATTTGCCATGTCATCTGTCTCCGGCTCCCGCCCTGACAAAACCCTATGCAATACACGTAAGCTTATAGCCTATGGGATGTCTTCCTCTGACTGCCTGGAATGGTAAAGTTTCATGAGATTAATGTGAACAAGTTGTGAATCTTTTCTGCGATCAGGAGTATGGACTATATAGTTGAGGGGAGATAGTTTATTAGCATTGATTTGAAATTTTTGATGGAACCGTTCCAAGCAACCTTGGGATTGTGGGTGGTAAGCCGAAGACGTACAATGGTCCACACTGAGGTCTTTCATCACCTGTTTGAAAATTGCTCGTAAAATTGGTGCCCTGATCGGATTGGATCTCTTTAGGAATGCCCACTGAAGTGAAAAGGTGCAAAAGAGGCTTAATTACATTTTTTGAAGTGATGCTTTTAAGGGGAAAAGCCTCAGGATAACGTGTACTGGTATCCATAACTGTGAGCAGGAATTGATTTCCCTTCTTAGTCTTTGGTAATGGGCCCACACAATCCACAACAATCTTTTCAAATGGTGTAGAAAATACTGGGATGGGCTTAATGGGAGCTGCTGGTATACTTTCATTTGGTTTTCCTACCATTTGACAAATATGACAAGATTTTAGGTACTTTGACACATCCTTCCTAAGTCCAGGCCAGTAATAGTGTTGGAGGAGCTTTTTATATGTTTTCAGGATTCCCAAATGTCCTGAATTACCATCATGGGCAAGGGCAATTAATGCTGGTCTGACTGAGGAGGGAATTACCACTTGATGTATTTCAGACCACGTGTCTAGATTGGTAAGCTCAGGGGGTCTATAGGCCCTTATCAAAACCCCTTCCTGATAATAAAAACACGGAAGGGTGTTAAAATCTTTACCCTCAACTGCTGCATGATGAAGTTTATTCAAAGATGGGTCAGATTGTTGGGCTTTAATGAGCTCATCCTTACTAATGGTTAGAGACCCAAATCCAGGTCGTAAATCCGACATGGTCGTAAGTCCGACATAGATAAAAATTTATTTATTTATTTTTTTTTTTAATAAAAAATCTACAATGAAATACAGTACAGTAAAAGTAATGAATAATGAGGAATGGATACAGTACAGTGAAAGTAATAAATAATAAGGAATGGATACAGTGTGATTGAGCACTTAACCTTTAATGTAGTCAGCTGAATGCACATGGGGCCCCCATAATTTTCTAATTATACATGGAGACTACATTAACTGGAAACGTTTCGGTATAGAAAATGCGTGTCATTTAAAATAATAAAAAAAATTAATAATTTTTTTAATAAAAAATCTGCGGCGGTCGTAAGTCCACGTAGTCGTAAGTCGGGGTCTAGCTGTATATATATATATATATATATATATATATATATATATATATATATATATATATATATATATATATGTAGGTGCACATGATCTAGGTATATGCTGATAACCACAAGGAAGAAGAAAACACAGCGGGAGAAGAGAATGCTCGTTGCTTACGTTAAA
>NW_024745323.1:0-13545 GCF_018991925.1 Homarus americanus | reverse complement strand
AGCACCATGACCCGGGGTGTGAGGGCCGGGCTCGATTTCAGTGCCATCAATCAGGGTATGAGGGCCGAGCACCCCTCCAGCACCATGACCCAGGGTATGAGGGCCGGGCACCCCTTCAGTGCTATGACCTGGGGTGTGAGGGCCGGGCACCCTTCCAGTGACATGATCCGGGGTGTGAGGACCGGGCACCCCTTCAATGACATGAACGGAGTGTGTGGGCCGGGCACCCTTTCGGTGCCATGACCCGGCGTGTGAGGGCCGGTCACTCCTTCCAGTGCCATGACCCGGGGTGTGAGGGCCGGGCACCCCTTCAGCACCATGACCCGTGGTGTGAGGGCCGGGCACCCCTTCAGAGCCATGAACCGGGGTGTGAGGGCCGAGCTCCCCTTCAGTGCCATGACCCGGGGTGTGAGGGCCGGGCACCCTTTCAGAGTCGTGAACCTGGGTGTGAGGGCCGGGCACCCCATAAGTGCCATGAAATGGTCATGTAAATGCCGGACACCCATACAGTGCTTTGAACCAGGGTGTGAGTGTCGGGCACCCCTTCACATGTCCCGGGGTGTCAGGGCTGGGCACCCCTCCAGCACGATGACCCGGGGTGTGAGGGCCGGGCACCGCTTCAGTGCCATGACCCGGGATGTGAGGGCCGGGAACCTTCAGCCCATGAGACCTATGTGTAAGGACTGGGAACCGTTAAACCCAGCGGTCCGGGTGAAGGTTAGGCACCCCCTTAGGGTTCATGACCCGGGGTGTGCGGGCCGGGCACCCCCTCAGTGCCATGACCCGGGGTGTGAGGGCCTGGCACCCGTTTAGGTCTATGACCAGGGGTGTGAGGGCCGGGAACCCCTTGAGTGACATGACCCGGCGTGTCAGGGCCGGGCACCCCTTCAGTGCCATGAGCCGGGGTGTGAGGGCCGGGCACCCCAGCAGTGCCAAGAAACGGGGTGTGAGGTGCGGGCACCCATTCAGTGCCATGATTCGGGGTGTGAGGGCCGGGCACCCCTTCACCACCATGACCCTGGGTGTGAGGGCTGGGCATGATTTCAGTGCTATGAATCGGGGTGTGACGGCCGGGCACCCCTCTAGCACCATGACCCGGGGTATGAGGGCCGGGCACCTCTTGAGTGCTATGACCCGGGGTGTGAGGGCCGGGCACCCTTTCAGTGACATGACCCGGGGTGTGAGGACCGGGAACCACTTCAATGACATGAACATGGAGTGTGTGGGCCGGGCACCCTTTGAGTGCCATGACCCGGGGTGTGAGGGCCGGGCACCCTTCAGCAACCATGAAACCGGAGGTGAGGGCTGACGATTGTGCGAAGGAATCGGGGTGAGGCTGCATCCCTCCAGGCACCATGACCTGGGTATGAGGGCCGGCACCCCTTTAGTGGCTAAGTGAGAGCCGGGTGTGTGAGAGGGCCGGGCACCGCTTAGTGCCATGAAACGGGGTGTGAGGGCCGGGAAACCCTATGAGAGCAATTTGAATCTGGGGGTATGGGCTGCACCACTTCACATGACACGGGGTGTGAGTGCCGGGCAGCCCTTCATATGACACGGGGTGTGAGGGTCGGGCACCTTTTCAGTGCCATAACCCGGGGTGTGAGGGCCGGGCTCGATTTTAGAGCCATGAATCTGGGTGTGAGGCGCGGGCTCCACTCCAGCACCATGATCCGGGGTATGAGGGCCGGGCACCCCTTCAGTGCTATGACCCGGGGTGTGAGGGCCGGGCACCCTTTTAGTGACATGACCCGGGGTGTGAGGGCCAGGCATACCTTTAGTGACATGACCCGGTGTGTGAGGGCCGGTCAACCCTACAGAGCTATGAACCGTGTTGTGAGGGCAGGGCACCCCTTCACATGACCCGGGGTGTGAGGGCCGGGCACCCCTTCAGTGCCATGAATCGGGGTGTGAGGGCCGGGCACCCCTTCACATAACACTGGGTTTGAAGGCCGGGCACCTTTTCAGTGCCATGACCAAGGGTGTGAGGGCCGGGCACCCGTTCAGTGCCATGAAACGGGGTGTGATGGCCGGGCACTAATTCAGCTCCATGACCCGGTATGTGAGTGCCGGGCACCCCTCCAGCTCCATGGCCCGGGGTGTGAGGGCCGGGCACCCATCCAGCACCACGGCCCGGGGTGTAAGGGCCGGGCACCCCTTCAGTGTCATGACCTGGGGTGTCAGGGCCGGACACCCCTCCAGCACCATGACCCGGGGTGTGACGGCCGGGCACCGCTAAGTGCCATGACCCGGTGTGTGAGGGCCGGGTATCCCTTTAGTGCCATGAGTCCGGAGTGTGATGGCCGGGCACCCTTTCAGTGCCATGAATCGGGGTGTGATGGCCGGGCACCCCTTCAGCTCCATGACCCGTGGTGTGAGGACCGGGAACCGCTTAAACCCCAAGACCCGGGTAGTGAGGGCCGGGCACCCCTTTAGGTCCATGACCCGGGGTGTGAGGGCCGGGGACCCTTTCAGTGACATGACCCGGGGTGTGAGGACCGGGAACCCCTTCAATGACATGAACCTGGAGTGTGTGGGCTGGGCACCCTTTCAGGGCCAAGACCCGGGGTGTGAGGGCCGGTCTCTCCTTCAGTGCCATGACCCGAGGTGTGAGGGCCGGGCAACCCTTCAGCACCATGACCCGGGGTGTGAGAGCCGGGCTCGATTTCAGTGCCAGGAATCGGGGTGTGAGGTCCGGGCACCCCTTCAGTGCCACGACCCGGAGTGTGAGAGCTGGGCACCCCTTCAGTGACATGACCCGGGGTGTAAGGGCCGGGTACCCCTTCAGCACCATGACCCGGGGTGTGAGGGCCAGGCACCCCTTCAGTGCCACGACCCGGAGTGTGAGAGCTGGGCACCCCTTCAGTGACATGACCCGGGGTGTGAGGGCCGGGCACCCTTTCAGTGACATGACCCGGGGTGTGACGGCCGGGCACCCATCCAGCAACATGGCCTGGGGTGTTAGGGCCGGGCACCCCTTCAGTGTAATGACCCGGGTGTGTCAGGGCCTGACACCCCTCCAGCACCATGGCCCGGGGTGTGAGGGCCGGGCACCCTTCCAGTGCCATGAATCGGGGAGTGAAGCCGGGCACCACTTTAGGAACATTACCAGGGGTTTGAGGGCCGGGCAAACCTTCAGTGCCATGGCCTGGGGTGTGAGGGGCGGGCACCTCATCAGTGCCATGACCCGGGGTGTGAGGGCCAGGCACCCATACAGTGCTGTGAACTGGGGTGTGAGGGCCGGGCACACCTTCACATGACTCGGGGGGTGACGGCCGGGCACCCCTTCAGTGCCATGAATCGGGGTGTGAGGGCCGGGCACCCCTTCAGCACCATGACCTGGGGTGTGAGGGCCGGGCTCGATATTAGTGCCATGAATCGTGGTGTGAGGGCCACATGGACCCTCCAGCACCATGACCTGGGCATGAGGGCTGGGCACCCTGCAGTGCTATGACCAGTGAGGCCGGCACCCTTTTCAGTGACATGACCTGGGGTGTGAGGGCCGGGCACCTGTTTAGGTCTATAACTAAGGGGTGGGAGGCTGGCACCCTTTCAGTGACATGCTGACCCGGGGTGTGAGGGCTGGCACCTGTTTAGGTCTATAACCAAGGGTGTGGAGAGGCTGGGCACCCCTTCCAGTGACATGACCTGGGGTGGAGGGCCGGCACCCTTTCAGTGACATGACCTGGGGGTGTGAGGGCCGGGCACCCATCCAGCAACATGGCCTGGGGTGTTAGGGCCGGGCACCCCTTCAGTGTAATGACCCGGGTGTGTCAGGGCCTGACACCCCTCCAGCACCATGGCCCGGGGTGTGAGGGCCGTGCACCCTTCCAGTGCCATGAATCGGGGAGTGAAGCCGGGCACCACTTTAGGAACATTACCAGGGGTTTGAGGGCCGGGCAAACCTTCAGTGCCATGGCCTGGGGTGTGAGGGGCGGGCACCTCATCAGTGCCATGACCCGGGGTGTGAGGGCCAGGCACCCATACAGTGCTGTGAACTGGGGTGTGAGGGCCGGGCACACCTTCACATGACTCGGGGGGTGACGGCCGGGCACCCCTTCAGTGCCATGAATCGGGGTGTGAGGGCCGGGCACCCCTTCAGCACCATGACCTGGGGTGTGAGGGCCGGGCTCGATATTAGTGCCATGAATCGTGGTGTGAGGGCCGGGGACCCCTCCAGCACCATGAGACCTGGGGTATGAGGGCCGGGCACCCCTGCAGTGCTATGACCCGGGGTGTGAGGGCCGGGGCACCCTTTCAGTGACATGACCCGGGGTGTGAGGGCCGGGCACCTGTTTAGGTCTATAACCAAGGGTGTGAGGGCCGGGCACACCTTCAGTGACATGACAAGGGGCGTCAGGGCCGGGCACCCCTTCAGTGCCATGTGCCGGGGTGTGAGGGCCGGGCACCCCTACAGGACTATGAACCGGGGTGTGAGGGCCGGGCACCCCTTCACATGACATGGGGTGTGAGGGCCGGGCACCTTTTTAGTGCCATGACCCTGGGTGTGAGGGCCGGGCACCGTTTGAGTGCCATGAATCGGGGTGTGATGGCAGGGCACAACTTCAGCTCCATGACCCGTTGTGTGAGCGCCAGGAACCGCTTCAACCTCATAACCTGGGGTGTGAGGGCCGGACACCCCTTTAGGTCCATGACCCGGGGTGTGAGGGCCGTGCCCCTTCAGTGACATGTCGGGGGTGTGAGGGGCCAGGCACCCCTTTAGTGACATGACCTGGGTGTGAGGGACGGGCACCCCCTCCAGCACCATGACTCCAGAGTGAGGGCCGGGCACCCTTCAATGCCAAGTGAATCGGGGCTTGAGGGCTGGCACCCTCTTTTCAGTGCTATGAAACGGGATGTGAAGGCCGGGCACCTCCAGCACCTGGCGACCTGGGGTGAGGCTGGGCACCCTTTCAGTGCCATGACCCGGGGGTGTGAGGGCCGGGCACCCTCAGTGCCATGAACGGGGTGTGAGGCTGGCACCCCTACAGTGCTGCAAACCGGGGTGTGAGGCCGAGCACCCCTTCACATGACCCGGGGTGTTTGGGCCGGACACCCTTTCAGTGCCATGAACCGGGGTGTGAGGGCCGATCACTCCTTCAGTGCCATGACCCGGGGTGTGAGGGACAGGCACCCCTTCAGTGCCATGACCCGGGGTGTGAGGGCCGGGAACCCCTTCAGTGACATGACCTGGGGTGTGAGGGCCGGGCACCCCTTCAGCACCATGACCCAGAGTGTTAGGGCCGGGCTCGATTTCAGTGCCAAGAATCGGGGTGTGAGGGTCGGGCACCCCTCCAGTGACATGACCTGGGGTGTGAGGGCCGGGCACCCCTTCAGTGACATGACCCGGGGTGTAAGGGCCGGGCACCCCTCCACCACCATGACCCGGGGTGTGAGGGCCGGGAACCGCTTCAACCCCATGACCCATGGTGTGAGGCCGCGCACCCCTTTAGGTCCATGACCCGGGGTGTGAGGGCCGTGCACCCCTTCAGTGCTATGACTCGGGGTGTGAGGGCCGGGCATCCCTTCAGTGTCATGAACCTGGGTGTGAGGGCCGGACACCCTTTCAGTGCCATGAAACGGGGTGTGAGGGCCGGGCACCCCTACAGTGCTGCGAACCGGGGTGTGAGGGCCGGGCACCCCTTCAGCACCATGACCCGGGGTGTGAGGGCCGGGCTCGATTTTAGTGCCATGACCCGGGTGTGAGGGGCTGACCCCTCCAGCACCTTGACCCGGGGTTTGAGGGCCAAGCACCCCTTCAGTGCTATGTGACCCGGGGTGTGATGCTGGGCGGCACCTCTTCAATGACATGACCCTGGGTGTGTGGGCCGGACACCCTTTCAGTGCCATGACCCGGGGTGTGCAGGCCTATCACTCCGTCGGTGCCATGACCCGGGGTGTGAGGGCCGGGCACCCCTTCAGCCCCATGACCCGAGGTGTGAGGGCAGGGCCACCCGTTTAGGTCTATAACCAGCTGTGTGAGGGCCGGGCACACCTTCAGTGCCATGGCCAGGGGTGTGACGGCCGGGCACCGCTTCAGTGCCATGGCGCAGGGTGTGATAGCCGGGCACCCCTTTAGTGCCATGAAACGGGGTGTGAGGGCCAAGCACCCCTACAGAGCTATGAACCGGGGTGTGAGGGCCGGGCACCCCTTCACATGACACGGGGTGTGAGGGCCGAGCACCGTTCCAGTGCCACGACCCGGGATGTGAGGGCCGGGCTCGATTTCAGTGTGCCATGAATTGGGGTGTGAGGCCGGGCACCCCCTCCAGCACCATAACCCGGGGGTATGAGGGCTGGGCACCTTTCAGTGACATGATCCAGGGTGAGGGCCGGGCACCCTTTCAGTGACATGATCCAGGGTGTGAGGGCGGGCACCCCTTCAATGACATGACCCGGGGTGTGTGGGCTGGGCACCCTTTCAGTGCCATGAACCGGGGTGTGAGGGCCGGTCACTCCTTCAGTTCCATGACCCGGGGTGTGAGGGCTGGGCACCCCTTCAGCCCCATGACCCGGGATGTGAGGGCCGGGCACTCGTTTAGGTCTATGACCAGGGGTGTGAGGGCCGGGCATACCTTCAGTGCCATAGCCAGGGGTGTGACGGCCGGGCACCGATTCAGTGCCATGACCCGGGGTGTGAGGGCCGGTCACCCATTTAGTGCAATGAAACGGGGTGTGAGGGCAGGGCACCCCTACAGAGCTATGAACCGCGGTGTGAAGGCCGGGCACCCCTTTAGTGCCATTAGCCGGGATATGAGAGACGGGCACCCCTTTAGTGCCATGAAACGGGGTGTGAGGGCCGGGCAACCCAACAGAGCTATGAATCGGGCGTGAGGGCCGGGCACCACTTCACATAACACGGGGTTTGAGGGCCGGCACCTTCCATATGACATGGGGTGAGGGCCGGGCACCTTTTCAGTGCTGGGCGACCCGGGGTTTGAGGGCCGGGCACCCCTTCAGTGCCATGAATCGGGGTGTGAGCGCCGGGCACCCCTTCAGCAATATGACCCGGGGTGTGAGGGCCGGGCTCGATTTCAGTGCCATGAATCGGGGTGTGAGGGCTGGGCACGCCTCCAGCACCATAACCCGGGGTATGAGGGCCGGACACCCCTTCAGTGCTATGACCCGGGGTGTGACAGCCGGGCACCCTTTCAGTGACATAACCCGGGGAGTGAAGGGTGGGTACCCCTTCAATGACATGACCCGGGGTGTGTGGGCCGGACACCCTTTCAGTGACATGACCCGGGGTGTGAGGGCCGATCACTCCTTCAGTGCCATGACCCGGGGTGTGAGGGCTGGGCACCCCTTCAGCCCCATGACCCGAGGTGTCAGGGCAGGGCCACCCGTTTAGGTCTATAACCAGGTGTGTGAGAGCCGGGCACACCTTCAGTGCCATGGCCAGGGGTGTGACGGCCGGGCACCGCTTCAGTGCCATGACGCAGGGTGTGAGGGCCGGGCACCCCTTTAGTGCCATGAAACGGGGTGTGAGGGCCAGGCATCCCTACAGAGCTATGAACCGGGGTGTGAAGGCTGGGCACCCCTTCACATGACAAGGGGTGTGAGGGCCGGGCTCGATTTCAGTGCCATGAATTGGGGTGTGAGGGCCGGGCACCCCTCCAGCACCATGACCCGGGGTATGAGGGCCGGGGACCCCTTCAGTGCTATGACCCCGGGTGTGAGGGCCGGGCACCTTTTCAGTGACATGATCCAGGGTGTAAGGGCCGGGCACCCCTTCAATGACATGACCCGGGGTGTGTGGGCTGGGAACCCTTTCAGTGCCATGAACCTGGGTGTGAGGGCCGGTCACTCCTTCAGTGCCATGTCCCGGGGTGTGAGGGCTGGGCACCCCTTCAGCCCCATGACCTGGGATGTGAGGGCCGGGCAATCGTGTAGGTCTATGACCAGGGGTGTGAGGGCCGGGCATACCTTCAGTGCCATGACACGGGGTGTGAGGGCCGGGCACCCCTTTAGTGCAATGAACGGGTGTGTGAGGGCAGGGCACCCCTACAGAGCTATGAACCGCGGTGTGAGGGTCGGGCACCCCTTCACATGACACGGGTGTGAGGGTCGGGCACCTTTTCAGTGCCATGAATGGGGGTGTGAGGGCCGGGAACCCCTTCAGCACCATGAAACCGGGGTGTGAGGGCCGGGCTCGATTTCAGTGCCATGAATCGGGGTGTGAGGGCCGGGCATCAATCCAGCACCATGACCCCGGGTATGAGGGCTGGGCACCCCTTCAGTGCTATGACCCGGGGTGTGAGGGCCGGGCACCCTTTCAGTGACATGACCCGGGGTGTGAGGGCCAAGCACCCCATCAATGATATGACCCGGGGTGTGTGGGCCGTGCACCCTTTCAGTGCCATGAATGGTGGTGTGAGGGCCGGGCACCCCTTCAGCACCATGAAACCGGAGTGTGAGGGCCGGGATCGATTTCAGTGCCATGAATCGGGGTTTGAGGGCCGGGCATCCCTCCAGCCCCATGACCCGGGGTATGAGGGCCGGGCACCCCTTTAGTGCCATGAGCCGGGGTGTGAGGGCCGGGCACCGCTTTAGTGCCATGAAACGGGGTGTGAGGGCCCGGAAACCCTACAGAGCAATGAATCGGGATGTGAGGCCGGGCACCACTTCACATGACCCGGGGTATGAGGGCCGGGCACCCCTTCAGTGCTATCACCCGGGGATTGAGGGCCGGGCACCCTTTCAGTGACATGACCCGGGGTGTGAGGACCGGGCACCACTTCAATGACATGACACTGAGTGTGTGGGCCGGGCACCCTTTCAGTGCCATGACCCGGTGTGTGAGGGTCGGTCACTCCTTAAGTGGCATAACCCGGGGTGTGAGGGCTGGGCACCCCTTCAGCCCCATGACCCGGGGTGTGAGGGCCGGGAGCCCCTTCAGCTCCATGACCCGTGGTGTGAGGGCCGTGCATACCTTCAGTGCCATCCCTCCAGCACCATGACCCGGGTGTGACGGCCGGGCACCGCTAAGTGCCATGACCCGGTGTGTGAGGGCCGGGTATCCCTTTAGTGCCATGAGTCCGGGGTGTGATGGCCGGGCACCCTTTCAGTGCCATGAATCGGGGTGTGATGGCCGGGCACCCCTTCAGCTCCATGACCCGTGGTGTGAGGACCGGGAACCGCTTCAACCCCAAGACCCTGGTAGTGAGGGCCGGGCACCCCTTTAGGTCCATGACCCGGGGTGGGAGGGCCGGGGACCCTTTCAGTGACATGATCCGGGGTGTGAGGACCGGGAACCCCTTCAATGACATGAACCTGGAGTGTGTGGGCTGGGCACCCTTTCAGGGCCAAGACCCGGGGTGTGAGGGCCGGTCACTCCTTCAGTGCCATGACCCGAGGTGTGAGGGCCGGGCAACCCTTCAGCACTGGCGCGAGACTCGGGGGTGTGAGAGCCGGGCCTGATTTCAGTGCCAGGAATCGGGGTGTGAGGTCCGGGCACCCCTTCACATGACCCGGGGTGTAAGGGCCGGGTACCCCTTCAGCACCATGACCCGGGGTGTGAGGGCCAGGCACCCCTTCACTGCCACGACCCGGAGTGTGAGAGCTGGGCACCCCTTCAGTGACATGACCCGGGATGTGAGGGCCGGGCACCCCTTCATTGACATGACCCGGGGCGTCAGGGCCGGGCACCCCTTCAGGGCCATGTGCCGGGGTTTGAGGGCCGGGCACCCCTTCAGTGCCATGAAACGGAGTGTCAGGGCCGGGAACCCCGTCACATGACACGGGGTGTGAGGGCCGGGCACCCTTTCAGTGCCTTGACCCGGGGTGTGAGGGCCGGGCACCCCTTCAGTGACATGACCCTGGGTGTGAGGGCCGGGCACCCTTTCAGTGTCATGAACCTGGGTGTGAGGGCCGGGCACCCCTTAAGTGCCATGAAACGGGATGTGAGTGCCGGGCACCCATACAGTGCTTTGAACCAGGGTGTGAATGCCGGGCACCCCTTCACATGACCCGGGGTGTCAGGGCCGGGCACCCCTCCAGCACCATGATCCGGGGTGTGAGGACCGGGCACCCGTTTAGGTCTATGACCAGGGGTGTGAGGGCTGGGCACACGTTCAGTGCCATGGCCAGGGGTGTGACGGCTGGGCACCGCTTTAGTGCCATAACCCGGGGTGTGACGCCCGGGAACCCCTTCATTGACATGACCCGGGGCGTCAGGGCCGGGCACCCCTTCAGGGCCATGTGCCGGGGTTTGAGGGCCGGGCACCCCTTCAGTGCCATGAAACGGAGTGTGTGGGCCGGAAACCCCTTCACATGACACGGGGTGTGATGGCCGGGCACCTTTTCAGTGCCATAATCGGGGTGTGAGGGCCGGGCACTTTTTCAGTGCCATGAATCGGGGTGTGATGGCCGGGCACCCATTCAGCTCCATGACCCGGGATGTGAGGGCCGGGCACTTCTTCCAGAACCATGGCAAGGTGTGTGAGGGCTGGGCACCCTCCCAGCACCATGGCCTGGGGTGTGAGGGCTGCACCCCTTCAATGTCATCACCCGGTAAAACAGGACATGCCACCTCCAGCACCATGAATCGGGTGTGAGGGCTGGGCACCACTTTAGGTACATGACCAGGGGTGTGAAGGCCGGGCAAACCTTCAGTGCCATGGCTAGGGGTGGAGGGTCGGCACCCCATCAGTGCCATGACCTGGGTGTGAGGGGCCGGGCACCCCTCCAGCACCATGGCCTGGGGGTATGAGGGCCGGGCACCCTTCAGTGTTACGACCCGGGGTGTGAGGGCTGGCACCCCTCCAGCACTATGACCTGGGGTGGAGGTGGCCAGGCACCCTTCAGCACCATGACCTGGGTGTGAGGGCTGGCACCCCTTCAGTGCCATGAAACGGAGGTGAGGGCCGGGCACCCCTTCAAAACCATGATCCGGGGTGTAATGGCCGGGCACCCCTTCAAAACCATGATCCGGGGTGTGAGGGCCAGGCACCCCTTCAGTGCCATGACCCGGAGTGTGAGAGCTGGGCACCCCTTTCAGTGACATGACCCGGGGTGTGAGTGCCGGGCCCCCATACAGTGCTTTGAAACAGGGTGTGAGGGCAGGGCACTCCTTCACATGACCCGGGTTGCCAGGGCCGGGCACCCCTCCAGCACCATGACCCGGGGGGTGAGGGCCAGGCACCCTTTCAGTGCCATGACCCGGAGTGTGAGAGCCAGGCACCCATTCAGTGCCCTGAACCGGAGTGTGAGGGCCGGGCACCCTTTCAGTGATATGACCCGGGGTGTGAGTGCAGGGCACCCCTCCAGCACCATGGCCTGGGGTGTGAGGGCCGTCACCCCTTCAGTGTCATGACCCGGGTGTGTCAGGGCCTGACAGCCCTCCAGCACCATGGCCCGGGGTGTGAGGGCCGGGCACCCTTCCAGTGCCATGAAACGGGGCGTGAGGGCCGGGCTCCAAATTAGGTACATGACCAGGGGTGTGAGGGCCGGGCAAACCTTCAGTGCCATGGCCTGGGGTGTGAGGGCCGGGCACCTTATCAGTGCCATAACCGGTGGTGTGAGGGCTGGGCACCCCTTCAGCAGCATGGCCTGGGGGTGTGAGGGCCGGACACCCCTTGAGTGTCATGACCCGGGTGTGTCAGGGCCTGACACCCCTCCAGCACCATGGCCCGGGCTGTGAGGGCCAGGCACCCTATCAGTGCAATAAATCGGGGTGTGAGGCCCGGGCACCACTTTAGGTACATGACCAGGGATGTGAGGGCCGGGCAAACCTTCAGTGCCATGGCCAGGGGAGTGAGGGCCGGGCACCTTATCAGTGCCACGACCCGGGGTGTGAGGGCCAGGCACCCCTTCAGTGCCATGACCCGGGGTGTGAGGGCCGGGCACCCCTTCAGTGACATGACCCGGGGTGTGAGTGCTGGGCAGCCTTTCAGTGACATAAGCCGGGGTGTGAGGGCCGGGCACCCCTCCAGCACCATGGCCTGGGGTGTGAGGGCCGGGCACCCCTTCAGTGTAATGACTCGGGTGTGTCAGGGCCTGACACCCCTCCAGCACCATGGCCCGGGGTGTGAGAGCTGGGCACCTTCCAGTGCCATAAGGCAACCGGAGGAGGAGGCCGAGCACCCCAGCACCATGACCTGGGGTGTGAGGGCCGGGCACCTTCAGTGACATGACCCGGGGTGTGAGCGCCGGGCACCCTTTTAGTGACATAAGCCGGGGTGTGAGGGCCGGGCACCCCTCCAGCACCATGATCCGGGGTGTGAGGACCGGGCACCCGTTTAGGTCTATGACCAGGGGTGTGAGGGCTGGGCACACGTTCAGTGCCATGGCCAGGGGTGTGGCGGCTGGGCACCGCTTTAGTGCCATGACCCGGGGTGTGACGCCCGGGAACCCCTTCATTGACATGACCCGGGGCGTCAGGGCCGGGCACCCCTTCAGGGCCATGTGCCGGGGTTTGAGGGCCGGGCACCCCTTCAGTGCCATGAAATGGAGGTGTGGGCTGAAACCCCTTCAGCATGACACGGGTAAAGATGGCCGGGCACCTTTTTTCAGTGCTATGACCAGGTGTGAGGGCCGGGCACTTTTTCAGCGCGAATCGGTGATGGTCAAGCACCCCTTCAGCCCAGCGGACCTGGATGAGGCTGGCACCCTCCAGAACCATGGTGCGTGGGAGGGCTGGGCACCTCTTCCAGCACTATGGCCTGGGGTGTGAGGCCACACCTTCAATGTCATCACCTGGTGTGTTAGACATGCCACCCTTCCAGCACCATGAATCGGGGTGTGAGGGCCGGCACCACTTAGGGTACATGACCAGGGGTGTGAAGGCCGGGCAACCTTCAGTGCCATGGCCAGGGGTGTGAGGCCGGGCACCCTCATCAGTGCCATGACCCGGGTGAGGGCCGGGCACCCCTCCAGCACCATGGCCCGGGGTATGAGTGCCGGGCACCCCTTCAGTGTTACGACCCGGGGTGTGAGGGCCGGGCACCCCTCCAGCACCATGACCCGGGGTGTGAGGGCCAGGCACCCCTTCAGTGCCATGAACCGGGGTGTGAGGGCCGGACTCCCCTTCAGTGCCTTGACCCGGGGTGTGAGGGCCGGGCACCCCTTCAGTGACATGACCCGGGGTGTGAGGGCCGGGCACCCTTTCAGTGCCATGAATCGGGGTGTGAGTGCCGGGCACCCATACAGTGCTTTGAACCAGGGTGTGAGTGCCGGGCACCCCTTCACATGACCCGGGGTGTCAGGGCCGGGCACCCCTCCAGCACCATGACCCGGGGTGTGAGGACCGGGCACCCGTTTAGGTCTATGACCAGGGCCGTGAGGGCCGGGCACACGTTCAGTGCCATGGCCAGGGGTGTGACGGCCGGGCACCGCTTTAGTGCCATGACCCGGGGTGTGACGGCCGGGAACCCCTTCATTGACATGTGCCGGGGTTTGAGGGCCGGGCACCCCTTCAGTGCCATGAAACGGAGTGTGAGGACAGGGCACCCCTACAGAGCTATAAACCGGGGTGTGAGGGCCGGGCACCCCTTCAAAACCATGATCCGGGGTGTAATGGCCGGGCACCCCTTCAAAACCATGATCCGG
>NW_024745322.1:0-18634 GCF_018991925.1 Homarus americanus | reverse complement strand
CATAGACGATGCATAAATTATACATAGACGATATATCGGCGATACATAGACGATACATAGACGATACATAAATTTACTAGACGATACATAGACGATACATAGACGATACCTACACTATACATAAACGATACATACGATAAATGATGATACATAGACGATACTGATTATGCATGAAGCGATACATACACGATAAATAAATGATGCATAGACGATACATAAACGACACATAGACGATACATAGGCGATACATATGAAACTCGCTCGCAAGAAGTCACCACTTAAGGTTAAACTATCGT
The DNA here is from genome assembly GCF_018991925.1 of Homarus americanus. Taxonomy (NCBI): domain Eukaryota; kingdom Metazoa; phylum Arthropoda; class Malacostraca; order Decapoda; family Nephropidae; genus Homarus; species Homarus americanus. Next base: position 18,338 of record NW_024745322.1, on the reverse strand, counting down.
AAACTTTATGACACAACTATGGTATCTTGATGGGAAGGTATCAACTCGCGTTCCTGTGTCCCCAGAACGAAGGAGAGGAGAACGAGTGAGAGGGAGAGGGAGGAGCAGTGTGAGAGGAGGTTGTGGTGTGGGGTTTGGGGGTTGTGGGGTTTGGGGGGGTGTGGGGGTTTGGGGGGTGTGGTTGGGGGTTTTGGGGGGGGGTTTTGGGGGTTGGGGGGTTGTGGGGGTTGTGGGGGTTGTGGGGGGTTTGTGGGGGGAGGGAGAATGTGGGGAGAGGGGAGGGAAAATGTGTGAGAGGGAAGAGATATTTGAGAGAGGAGGGAGATAATGTGGAGAGGAAGAATGTGTGAGGGAGGGAGAATGTGAGAGGGAGGGAGAAGGTGTGTAGGGAGAGGGAGAATGTGAGAGGGAGGGAGAATGTGTGGAGGAGGGAAAATGTGAGAAGGAGGAGAAATTGTGAAGGGAGAATGTGAGAGGGAGGGATAATGTGGGAGAGGTGTTGGGGGTTGTGGGGGGTGTGGGGTTGGGGTTTTGGGGGTTTTGGGGGGGTTTGGGGGGTTGGGGGGTGTGGGGTTTGGGGGGGTTGTGGGGGGGTTGGGTGTGTGGGGTTGGGGTGTGAGGGAGAATAGTGGAGAGGATAGAGAATGAGTGAGAGGGAGGGTGTGTGAGGAGAGGGAGAGTGTGAGGAGGGAGAATGTTTGAGGAGAGGAGGAGAATGTGTGAGGGAGGGGGAATGTGAGAGGGAGGGAGAACGTGTGGGAGGGGAGAGGAGAATGTTTGAGGGAGGGAGGAGAATGTGTAGAGGAGGAGAGGGATGTAGAGAGGAGGAGATTGACCCATGAGTCTCCTGTTGTTAAGAGAGTGAATTTGACGCTTGAAGAAGTGTGGTCTTCTTTCTTTTTCTTCCTCCTGCATTCATTTCCCCATTTGTCTGTTCTTCTACTGTTCTTTCTTTTCTCCCCATTATTTCTTTTCCTTTCTTCATCTTCTATCACTGTTTCCCCTTTTCCTCACGCCGCCCCTGTCCTGCTCAGTTGTCTATCTTTGTGCATCAGATTTAGCATGTATTCTCTCTCGCTGCTCCCTCATTTCACCTTTGTCTCACTCCTCGCTGCCTCTCGCACTCATTCCCTCTTTTCTCGCCTGCCCTCTTCTCCCAATCAGTACATCTCTTTCTTTTCTTCCTTTTGTCTTCCTGTTCTTCCCTTCCTCTCCTCTTCCTCCTCCTCTTTCTCCATTCCTTCATAGCCTTATTCATCTTTTTCGGTATCCTCTCCTCCATCATTCCTCCCATTCCTCCTCCCTTGGTCCACCTCCCTCCCAATGGTGCAGCATTTGTAAGAGGAAGTATTTTGTTTTATATTACTTGGGGCCTTTTGTGTTTGTTTTTCTTGTTTCTCTACTTCTTTGTTGTTGTTGTTGTTGTGTGTGTGTGTGTGTGTGTCTGTGTTTGTTTTATTTTTGTGGAATATTTTTGTTTACTTTTGTCAGTCATTTGTGTTATTCTCTCTCTCTCTCTCTCACTGTATCTCCACAAGAGGTTGCCAGTTATTGACATTTTCCCAAGAAATAGTTTTGTTGCCCTCAGACATCAGTTTATTGGAAAATATGTAAGTTGGGGAGGAGGGGGAGAGGGAGAGGTGAAGGAAACGAAAGGAGAGGAAGAGAATAGTGGGTGAGAGGAGAGGGAGGGAGGGTGAGAGGGAGAGGGAAGGAGGGTGAGAGGGAGAGGGAGGGAGGGTGGGTGAGAGGGAGAGGGAGGGAGGGTGAGAGGGAGAGGGAGGGAGGGTGAGAAGGAGAGGGTGTAAGGGGAAGAGGGAGAGGGCAGGGAGGTAGGTGGAAGTAAGGAGGGGGGAGAGAGGATGAAAGGGAGAGAGTGAGAGAGAGAGAAACTGCCCCCTTGTTCGCCAGAGAGAGAGAGAGAGAGAGACAGAGAGAGAGAGAGAGAGACAGAGAGAGAGAGAGAGAGCCAGAACCAGCCTCCCTTATAGGTCTAAGCAATCCTAACCAAGTTAAGCATTAATGATGATAATTGCACTTGTCTGTAATGTTGTTAGGTCCAGACCGAATTATTCAAGGGACCATTTTTTTTTTGGTCTGAATTATTCCCATTAGAATTATATCTCCTTTGTTGACGTCATAGGCTTAGCTGAGAAGAAAATATTTATCCAATGAATGGTGATGGTTGTGAAGGGTACTAGGCCTATAATGCTGAAATTGTTGTTGTTGTTGTTGTGTTAGTTATTGTTCTTGTTATTAGTATTTGTTATTTTTTTTATTTTCCATCTTTTTATTCTTCATAACACACACACACACACACACACACACACACACACACACACACACACACACACACACACACATTTTAACCAATAGATTAATATCATTACAGGTATTGAACTTCGTAATTAATCGTATAATTAATAAGAATCGTGAGTGAATATTATAATGAGGTAAACCAGGTAATTAATCAGGTAATTAGTAATACGTAATATAATTAGTGAGGTAATAATTAAATACGTATAAATGACATAATTGGCGTAATTAGTAATGTAATTATGACCTTATTACCGCGTATTTCAATTAGGTGATACCGTTTGTAATAAGATAATCAGGCCTACTTATTTTTTATCGGGTAATGGAGTTCTGAAATTGGTTCAAGTAAATGGGGCTATTTTATTTTAATTGGGTCTTTCAGATTTGCGTATTGTAATTGGTTGAATAAGGTGTTGGCAGGTGTGTACAGGTGTTGGCAGGTGTGTACAGGTGTTGGCAGGTGTGTACAGGTGTTGGCGGGTGTGTACAGGTGTTGGCGGGTGTGTACAGGTGTTGGCAGGTGTGTACAGGTGTTGGCGGGTGTGTACAGGTGTTGGCGGGTGTGTGCAGGTGTTGGCGGGTGTGTGCAGGTGTTGGCAGGTGTTGGCGGGTGTGTGCAGGTGTGTACATGTGTTGGTAGGTGTGTACAGGTGTTGGCAGGTGTGTGCAGGTGTTGGCAGGTGTGTACAGATGTTGACAGGTGTGCTAGCATGAAGCGAAAACTGGCACGAGTGTTAACCGGGACTGATGTGAACTGGAATTAGTATATGAACCGGATCGAATATGTACCGGCATTATTGTGAACTGGGACTTGTGAACCGGCACTGATAAGGGCGAACCGGTACGATCACGAACCAGCACTATTATGAACCGGCGCCAGTAAGAACAGGCATTATTACGAACTGGATGAGACTTGCGAACCGGGACTGATCTGAACACGGGGAAACTCTCATGAACCGGATGAAAATTTGACCGAGTTATATGTCAAAAACTTTTCCGGATTGGATTTAGGCGCCGGAGGTAACTATGTTTCCGGCGGCGGGTAATTTCCCTCCCCCCCGTCTTGCTTCACGCTGACGAAGAGGCGATGAAGGAATTGTGTTTTGTGAGGTGTCGTTGTAATGGTAACTGGCGGCGAGGGTTAATGGTCTTAACCTAACCTAATGTAACCTAACCTAACCTAAGTTAACTTAATCTAGCTTAATCTAACCTTACCCAATCTAACTTAACTAATCCGACTTAATCTCATCTAATATAGTCTAACCTAACCTAGTCTATTATAACCTAACCTAACTTTCTCTTCTCTTATTGGCTAGCAGTGTTGACGTTTTTAGGTGGTGTGACGTCATCAATTCTCTGACCAATCATTTAATTACTTCATTGAATCAGGTGTGCTTGAGGACATTCTTGCTGTTTATCCCAAATTTGCTAGCCCACACTGATTAGTCTTCAATTAGAATATGACTCCAATGTATGTGATCCACTGACCCATATATGCTGCTGGTGAATGTGATGTATTTCCTTCTTTGTGTACGAACCTCTGTCCTGCGTGGCAGTGAACAGTGGCATTACCCACATAAATCTGACCTATATATAGTGTCAATGAATATGATGCATTCTTTGTGTACGAACCTCTGTCCTGTATGGCAGTGAAAAGTGACATTACCCACATGAATCTGACCGACGTATATGTATGTATGTGTGCGTGTGTGCATGTATATGTACGTGTACATATATATGTGTATGTATATACGTATATGTATGTATATGTGTGTGTGTGTGTGTGTGTGTGTTTACATATATGTATATGTACTGTCAATGAATATGATGCAACTCTTTGTGTACGAACCTCTGTCCTGCATGGCAGTGAACAGTGACATTATCCATATGAACCTGACCTATATACATTTATAGTTGTTAATGAATATGATGTATTTCTTTGTGTGTGAACCTCTGTCCTGCGTGACAGTGAGAAGTGATACCACCCTCAGTGTCAAGACCTGACTGAATTACTCGGAATAGGCAAACTGTACTACAAGCTCTGCCAATAAATTTGTTAAACTAAAACTAAATGTTCGTTCATGTTAAGAAAAATTATTATTATTATTTTTATTATTATTAAAACTCTAATACTTGAAGGAAGGAATTATTATTTTTTTTAATATTGGGAAAAAATAGATTTTTTCCTTACCACAAGTTAAATGTTAATATATATTTTTCCAATATTATTATTATTATTATTATTATTATTATTATTATTATTATTATTATTATTATTATTATTATTATTATTATTATTATTATTATTATTATTATTACTATTATTATTACCACCTTAAATTTACATCTTATTAAACGAAATATTTTCAAATAACTTTGCCATATATTTTTTAAGTTTTTTTTTCCTTCACATTATTCAGTAAAATATATTCTTACCATGTTCTCAGTATTTTGATAACTTCTAAACTTTTACTTCTATTCCTCTAAATTTATTTCAATTTTTTTTCCAATGTGAGTTTTTTTTATAAATATTTTAATGAGTTTTTTGTCGGTGGGGAGTGGAAAAGAAGGGTGGGGTGGGGTGGTGGGAAGGGTGGGGGTTGGTGGCGGTGATGTGGTGGTGGTGGTGGTGAAGAGGTAAGGAGGTGATGGTGGTGAAGGAGAGGAAGAGGGGGGGTTGCTAGGAGGTAGGAAATGGAGGGAGGGAGGGATGGAGATTGAGTGGGGGCAGTTAGAGAGAGAGAGAGAGAGAGGTGAGAGGGAGGGGTGTGGGGTGATGGGGAGAGGGAGGGTGATGGGGAGAGGGGAGAGTAATTTATGGCGTCTTCAGTAGTTAGTTGGCCATATTTCTCACTGTTGAGGAGAGGTGTTGTCAGTGGGTGGGTGGGTGGGTGGGGGTGGGCGGTGGGTGGATATGTGGGTGGAAGTGGGTGAGTGTGGGGATGTGGGTGATAGAGTGCAGTGGTGGGTGAGTGTAGGTGGAGATGGATTGGATGACAGATAGATAGACAGATAGATACAATCCCTAATGTGGTGTAAGTCCCCCAATCATCCACTCCCTCTCCCTCCCCCTTCAACCCCCCTCCCCTTCAACCCCCTCCCCACCCCAACCCCCCTCCCCTTCCAACCCCTCCCTTCAACTCCCTCCCTTCAACCCTCTCCCCTTCGCTCCCTCCTTTAACCCCCCCCCTCCCCGTAACCCCCTCTCCCCTTCCTTCCCTCCCCCTTCCAGCCCCTCCCCTTCCCCTCCCTTGGCCCCTCTCCTTCAACCCCCTCCTTCAACCCCTCCCCCTTAACCCCCTCCCTTCCAACCCCTCTCCCCTTCAACCCCTCTCCCTTCAGCCCCCCTCCTTCAACCCCCCTCCCCTTCAACCCCCTCCCCTTCAACCCCCTCCTCACAACAATTTACATCAGGAAGGATTTACATGGCGATTTATATGACAGATTTATATAAAGGATTACATTAATATTTATCTGATTTGTGTTCTTTGTGTTTAATGATTCTTGTGTTGGATTTATGGTGTTTCTTTATTATTTATTATTATTATTACATACTTTTTTGGGGGGGTTAAGCGATCATTATGTGTCGTTTGTCTGTCTGTTTCATTGTTTGTGTGTGTGTGTGTGTGTGTTTGTTTGTTTGTCTGTGGTTATAATGTCTGTGTCTGCCTGTCTGTCTGTCTGTCTGTCTCTCTTTTTATTATCCTGTCCTCTATTCTCCCTCACCCCCCCCTCACTCCTCCCCTCCCCCCCCCAACCCCTCCCTAGTGAACCTTGTTTATATCACAGACAAACACTTACTCATCCTTACAGTGTGGAAGATAAGGGGGAGGGGGAGAGGGGAGGGGGGAGAGAGGGGGTTAGGGAGATTTGATAAGGGAGAAGTACAGCCACTTCTCCAACTAGTCTTAACCCATGAAATATAGATAAGGGAGTAAGGGAGAGGGAGTGGGGGGGGGAGATGGATTAAGGGGGAAGGGAGATAGGGGGAAGGGGGAAGGAAGATACATTAAGGGAGATGGAGTGGGGGTAAGGGACACAGATTTAGGGAGAAGAGACTAAGGGAGATAGGGGGAAGGGGAGGGAAGGGGGGGGGATGAGGGTTAAGTCTGGCATGGGTTCTATAATGGAGCGTATAATGCTTCAGGGATATTAAGGGAGGAGGGGGGAGATGGAGAGACAAATTATAGTATGAATGATGGTTTATGTTGTGTTATTATGGCTGTTTTATTTGTCTTTCTTTCATTTTGTTCTTTTCTTTCTTTTTTCTTTATTTTTCTTTCATTTTTTGCCCTTTCTTTTTCTTTTTTGCCATTTCTTTCTTTTTCTATCTATCTGTCTTTCTTTCTTTATTTTCTTTCTTTCTTTCTTTCGTTCTCCTTCCCTTTATCTTCTCTTTCTTTTTTCCCTTCCTTTCCCTTCCTCTTTTTCCCTTTCTTTCCTTTCCTTCTATTCCGTTTCTTGCTCCCCTTCCCATCTCTTTATTGTCTCCCACACCCCTTCCCCCTTCCCGTCTTGCCACCTCTTCTTATCCCTTTCTTCCCTCCCTCTTCTACCTACCCTTCTCTCCCTCCCTCTTCTCCCTTCTTCTCTCCCTTCTATCTTCTCCCTTCTTCTCTCCCTCCCCTCGTCTCCTGTCTTCTCTCCCTCCCCTCCCTTCTTCTCTCCCTCCCATCTTCTCCCTTCTTATCTCCCCCCTCTTCTCCCTTCTTATCTCCTCCTCCCTTCTCTCCCTCCCCTCCTTCTTCTCCCTCACTTCTTCTCTCCTCCCCTCCTTCTCTCCCTCCCTCCTTCTCTCCCCTCCTTCTTCTCTCCTCCCCTCCTTCTCTCCTCCCCTCTTCTCCTTCTTATCTCCCTCCCCTCCCTTCTCTCCCTCCCCTCCCTTCTTCTCTCCCTCACTTCTTCTCTCCCTCCCCTCTTCTCCCTTCTCACTGAAAGATGGATACCCTAATATGTTTTGTTTTCCTGGCATTCTCTTGTGGTCGTCTTCTTAGTCGTCCGTGGTCGTTATTCTTTACGCACGACCTTCCTAATCGTCTATATCATTGGTCAGGTCGTCCGTGGTCGTTATCTTGCACGTACGACCTTCCTAATCGTCTGTATCTTTGTCAATATCATCCAGGTCGTTCGTGGTCGTTATCTTGTACGTACGACTTTCCTAATCGCCTATGACATCGTCCAGGTCGTTAGTGGTCGTTATCTTGTACGTACGACCTTCCTAATCGTCGACATCATTGTCAACATCGTCCAAGTCGTCCGTGGTCCTTACCTTGCACATATCAAGAAGCGCTCAACACATTGACCCTTTCGACTCTCACTGACCATCACCACGACCTCATCTGCAAATTTGGTAAGAGCTTCTACACCATCCTCGACACCGGCTCCTACCACCTGAATCCTAGTCCGAGAATTGCTGTTCGACACCACAACCGCATCCAGCCCATACGTGCACGAACTGATCGCTATAAGAACAGCCCAGTCCCAACCATTGTAAAAATTATCAATAACTTGTAATAAACCAATGTATTCACTCCCAGTAAACACTGCTCCTTGCACTGTCACTATGTTGAAATGAACTGTAGTTTGAGCTGATCCCTATCTAAGTTATTATATGTCTTATTTGTGTCACTTGTATATTATTTGTAATTCAAAACCCATTCCCCAAATATGTAACTGTATATTTTCAGCCTTCTGGCTGCCAAGCTGTTTCAATAAACCGTTAATTATTATTATTATTATTATTATTACATACATAACACTCACTTGAAAACAGATGCATTACTAAATAAATAAATACACTGGTATGATATATACAGCCAATACACATACACACACATATATACTTAAGTCCATAAATAACAAGGGTCTCAACTGGGAGTGACTCAAACGACAATTACAGTGAGTGCGTTACAAGTGTGCTATTACAGTGAGTGCGTTAAGAGTGTGTTACGTATTAGGAATGATGTGACGGGTGATGTGTCATAGTAAACAGTGTCGCGCTTATGATACCCTCTCCCTCTGCCTCTCCCTTCTCCCTGTCTCTCCCTCTCCCTTCTCCCTGTCTATAGTACGATGGAGTGAGAGGTCCCAAGGGATGGAGGGAGGCGAGGAGGGGTGGGTTTTGGAAGGTAGAGGGGGGGTGAAAGGAGGAGAGAGGAGGGGGGGTGTTGAGGATGGAGGGAAGGGGAGGGTGGAGATGTGTGAGAGAAAGAGAGAGAGAGAGAGAGAGAGAGAGAGAGAGAGAGAGAGGATTAATCACTCTCTCACACCTTGAAGATTTACACTCACAAAGGTAAACATTCCCCCTTCCCTTCCTTCCCCTTCCCTCCCCTTCCCTTCCTTCCCATTCCCTTCCTTCTCCTTCCTTCCCCTTCCCTTCCAGGTAAACTCCACTAACCGTTAAGGTAAACCTCACAAGTAAACTTCTCTACTCCAGGTACGACCACCACACCAGGTAGACTACGACAGGTATACTAATCAACAGGTACGGCAGGTAAACTAAATCAATTATGACTGAGGAAATCTTGTGGTAGTAAACTTGGGTCGTCTTGAGGAGAGGGAGAGAGATGGTGAGGACGAGGAGGGAGGGTCGTACTTTATAAAACGACGACCTGGACGATGATAGAGACGATTAGGAAGGTCGTATGTGCAAGGTAAGGACCACAGACGACTTGGACGATGTTGACGATGATGTCGACGATTAGGAAGGTCGTACGTACAAGATAACGACCACTAACGACCTGGACGATGTCATAGGCGATTAGGAAAGTCGTAGGTACAAGATAACGACCACGAACGACCTGGATGATATTGACAAAGATACAGACGATTAGGAAGGTCGTACGTGCAAGAATAACGACCACGGACGACTAAGAAGACGACCACAAGAGAATGCCAGGAAAACAAAACATATTAGGGTATCCATCTTTCAGTGAGAAGGGAGAAGAGGGGAGGGAGAGAAGAAGTGAGGGAGAGAAGAAGGGAGGGGAGGGAGAGAAGGGAGGGGAGGGAGATAAGAAGGGGAAAGGGGGGAGGGAGAGAAGGGAGGAGGAGAAAGAAGTGAGGGGAGAGAGAAGGGAGGGGAGAGAAGGGAGGGAGGAGAAGAAGTGAGGGAGAAAAGAAGGGAGGGAGGGAGAGAGAAGGGAGGAGGGGGAATGAGAGGAAAGAGGGAGATAAGAAGGGAGAAGATGGGAGGGAGAGAAGAAGGGAGGGGAGGGAGAGAAGACAGGAGACGAGGGGAGGGAGAGAAGAAGGGAGAAGATAGAAGGGAGAGAAGAAGGGAGAAGAGGGAGGGAGAGAAGGGTAGGTAGAAGAGGGAGGGAAGAAAGGGATAAGAAGAGGTGGCAAGACGGGAAGGGGGAAGGGGTGTGGGAGACAATAAAGAGATGGGAAGGGGAGCAAGAAACGGAATAGAAGGAAAGGAAAGAAAGGGAAAAAGAGGAAGGGAAGGGAAGGGAAAAAAGAAAGAGAAGATAAAGGGAAGGAGAACGAAAGAAAGAAAGAAAATAAAGAAAGAAAGACAGATAGATAGAAAAAGAAAGAAATGGCAAAAAAGAAAAAGAAAGGGCAAAAAATGAAAGAAAAATAAAGAAAAAAGAAAGAAAAGAACAAAATGAAAGAAAGACAAATAAAACAGCCATAATAACACAACATAAACCATCATTCATACTATAATTTGTCTCTCCATCTCCCCCCTCCTCCCTTAATATCCCTGAAGCATTATACGCTCCATTATAGAACCCATGCCAGACTTAACCCTCATCCCCCCCCCTTCCCTCCCCTTCCCCCTATCTCCCTTAGTCTCTTCTCCCTAAATCTGTGTCCCTTACCCCCACTCCATCTCCCTTAATGTATCTTCCTTCCCCCTTCCCCCTATCTCCCTTCCCCCTTAATCCATCTCCCCCCCCCACTCCCTCTCCCTTACTCCCTTATCTATATTTCATGGGTTAAGACTAGTTGGAGAAGTGGCTGTACTTCTCCCTTATCAAATCTCCCTAACCCCCTCTCTCCCCCCTCCCCTCTCCCCCTCCCCCTTATCTTCCACACTGTAAGGATGAGTAAGTGTTTGTCTGTGATATAAACAAGGTTCACTAGGGAGGGGTTGGGTGGGGAGGGAGGGGTTGGGGGGGGGAGGGGAGGAGTGAGGGGGGGGTGAGGGAGAATAGAGGACAGGATAATAAAAAGAGAGACAGACAGACAGACAGACAGACAGACACAGACATTATAACCACAGACAGACAGACACACACACACACACACACACAAACAATGAAACAGACAGACAAACGACACATAATGATCGCTTAACCCCCCCAAAAAAGTATGTAATAATAATAATAAATAATAAAGAAACACCATAAATCCAACACAAGAATCATTAAACACAAAGAACACAAATCAGATAAATATTAATGTAATCCTTTATATAAATCTGTCATATAAATCGCCATGTAAATCCTTCCTGATGTAAATTGTTGTGAGGAGGGGTTGAAGGGGAGGGGGTTGAAGGGGAGGGGGTTGAAGGAGGTTGAAGGAGAGAGTTGAAGAGGAGAGGGTTGAAGGAGGGTTTACAAGGAGTTAAGGAGGGTTGAAGGAGGGGTTGAAGGGGGGGTTGAAGGGGAGAGGGTTGAAGGGAGGGTTAAAGGGAGGGAGTTGAAGGGAGAGGGTTGAAGGGAGGAGTTGAAGGGGAGGGTTGAAGGGAGGGGGGTTAAAGGGAGGAGTTGAAGGGGAGGTTGAAGGTGGGGAGTTGAAGGGGAGGGGGGTTGAAGGGGAGGGGGGTTGAAGGGGGAGGGAGAGGGAGTGGATGATTGGGGGACTTACACCACATTAGGGATTGTATCTATCTGTCTATCTATCTGTCATCCAATCCATCTCCACCTACACTCACCCACCACTGCACTCTATCACCCACATCCCCACACTCACCCACTTCCACCCACATATCCACCCACCGCCCACCCCCACCCACCCACCCACCCACTGACAACACCTCTCCTCAACAGTGAGAAATATGGCCAACTAACTACTGAAGACGCCATAAATTACTCTCCCCTCTCATCACCCTCCCTCCCCATCACTCCCACACCCTCCCCCTCTCACCTCTCCCACTCTCTCTACCTGCCCCCACTAACTTTTCCACCTCCCTCCCACCCCCATTTCACCTCCTCCTATAAACTCCTTTCCTCCTCCTTCTCCACCACCATCACCTCCCCACTTTCTTCACCACCACCACCACCACATCACTGCCACCAACTCCCACCCTTCCCCACCACACTCCCACCCCTAATTCTTTCCACTCCCACCGACAAAAAATTATTAAAATATTTATAAAAAAACTCACATTAAAAAAAATTGAAATAAATTTAGAGGAATAAAGTAAAAGTTTAGTTATCAAAATACTGAGAACATGGTAAGAATATATTTACTGAATAATGTGAAGGAAAAAAAAACTTAAAAAATATTTAATAATAATAATACAAATAATAATAATAATAATAATAATATAATAATAATAAATAAAATAATAATACACACACACAATAATAATAATAAAATATTGTTATAACTGTGTCCATTTTTCCTAATTCCTCTGCATTTCAGAGTTTTAATAATAATAAAAATAATAATAATTTTTCTAACATGAACGAACATTTAGTTTTAGCTTAACAAATTGCATAAGGAGCCAGGTACAGTTGCCTATTCCGAGTAATTCAGTCAGGTCTTGACACTGAGGGTGGCATTTACTTTACCGTCACGCAGGACAGAGGTTCACACACAAAGAAATACATCATATTCATTAACAACTATAAATGGCAGGTCAGGTTCATATGGATAATGTCACTGTTCACTGCCATGCAGGAAGGTGAGGTTCGTACACAAAGAGTTGCATCATATCTATTGACAGTACATATACATATATGTAAACACACACACACATATATATACATACATATACGTATACATACATATATACACGTACACGTACATATATATGCACACACGCATACATACATACATATACGTCGGTCAGATTCTATGTGGTAATGTCATTTCACTGCTATGACAGAGGTTCGTACACAAAGAATGCATCATATCTATTGACACTATATATAGGTCAGATCTATGTGGGTAATGCCACTGTTCACTGCCACGCAGGACAGAGGTTCGTACACAAAGAAGGAAATATCATTCACCAGCAGCATATGGGCTGCGGATCACATATATTGAGTCATATCTAATTGCAAGACTAATCAGTGGGCTAGCAAATTTGGGATAAACAGCAAGAATGTCCTCAAGCACACCTGATCTTAATGAAGTAATTAAATGATTGGTCAGGAGAATTGATGACGTCACACCACCTAAAAACGTCAACACTACATTGTTAAGAGAAGAGAAAGCTAGTTAGGTTATAACAGACTAGGTTAGTGCCAGGACTATATTAGATGAGATTAAGCTGGATTAGTTGGGTTAGATTGCAAGGTTAGATTAAGCCAGATTGCTAACTTAGGTTAGGTTAGTTACATTAGGTTAGGTTAAGACCATTAACCTCGCCGCCAGTTTACCATTACAACGACACCTCACAAAACACAATTCTTCATCGCCTCTTCGTCAGCGCGTGAAGCAAGACGGGGAGGGAATTACCCGGCCGCCGGAAACATAGTTACCCCCGGCGCCTAAATCCAATCCGGAAAAGTTTTTGACATATAATCCCGCCTCAAATTTTCATCCGGTTCATGAGAGTTTCCGTGTTCAGATCAGTCCCGGTCTGCAAGTCTCATCCAGTTCGTAGTACGCCTGTTCTACTGGCGCCGGTTCATAATAGCGCTGGTTCGTGATCGCACCGGTTCCGCCCCATCAGTGCCGGTTCACAAGTCCCAGTTCACACACAATGCCGGTAACATATTCGATCCGGTTCATATACTTACCCAGTTCACATCAGTCCTGCTTAACACTGTGCCAGTTTTCGCTTCATGCTAGCACACCTGTCAACATCTGTACACACCTGCCAACACCCCTGCACACACCTACAACACCTGTACACACCTTCCACCAACACATGTACACACCTGCACACACCCGCCAACACCTGCCAACACCTGCACACACCCACAACACCTGTACACACCTGCCAACACCTGTACACACCTGCCAACACCTGTACACACACCTGCCAACACCTGTACACCTGCCAACACCTGTACACACACCAAGCCAACACCTGTACACACCTGCCAACACCTGTACACACCTGCCAACACCTTATTCAACTAATTACAATACGCAAATCTGAAAGACCCAATTAATATAAAATAGCCCCATTTACTTGAACCAATTTCAGAACTCCATTACCCAAGGTACAAGTAGGGCCTGATTATCTTATTACAAACGGTATCACGCAATTGGAAATACGCGTAATAAGGTCATAATTATATTACTAATTACGCTAATTATGCCATTTATACGTATTTAATTATTACCTCACTAATTATATATTACGTATTACTAATTACCTGATTAATTACCCGGTTTACCTCATTATAATATTTCACTCACGATTCTATTAATTATACGATTAATTACGAAGTTCAATACCTGTACGATATTAATCTATTGTTAAATGTGTGTGTGTGTGTGTGTGTGTGTGTGTGTGTGTGTGTGTGTGTGTGTGTGTGTGTGTGTGTGTGTGTGTGTGTGTAAGGTGAAGAATAAAAAGATGAAAATAAAAAAATAAATAAATACTAATAACAAGAACAATAACTAACACAACAACAACAACAACACTTAGCATCATAGCCTAGTACCCTTCACAACCATCACCATTCATTGATAAATATTTTCTCAGCTGTTTCATGACGTCAACAAAGGTGATATATCTAATGGGAATAATTCAGACCAAAAAATGGTCCTTGAATAATCTGGTCTGGACCTAACAACATTACAGACAAGTGCAATTACATCATCACACGCTTAACTTGGTTAGGATTGCTAGGACCTATAAGGAGATTTGTTCTAAATATTTCTCTCTCTCTGGCGAACAAGGGGGGCAGTTTCTCTCTCCTTTCACCCTCTCTCCTCCTTACTTCCACCTACTCTTCTTGCCCCTCCCTCTTCCCCACACCCCCCTTCTCACCCCTCCCTCTCCCCTCACCTCCCTCCCTCCTCTCACCCACCCCTCCCTCCTCTCCCTCTCCCCTGCCCCCTCCCTCTCACCCCTCCCTCCCTCTCCCTCCCCAATCTCTACATATTTTCCAATAAACCGATGTCTGAGGGCAACAAAACCATATCTTTAGAAAATGTCACTTAACTGGGCAACCCTTGTGGAGAGAGAGAGAGAGAGAGAGAGAGAGAGAGAGAGAGAGAGAGAATAACACAAATGACGACAAAAGTAAATTAAAATATTCCACGAAAAATAAACACACACACACACACACACACACACACACACACACACACACACACACACACACACACACACACAACAAACAACAACAAAGAAGTAGAGAAACAAGAAAAACAAACACAAAGGCCCCAAGTAATATAAAACAAAATACTCCCTCTACAAATGCTGTTGGATTCATTGGGGGGGGGAGGGGGAGGGAGGGGGAGGGAGGAATGGGGATGGTGGAGAGGAGAGGGGACAAGGAGGAATAAGGTTGGTGAAGGGAATGGAGAAGAGGAGGAGGAGGAAGAGGGAGAGAAGGGGAGGAATAGGAAGACACAAGGAAGAAAGGAGAGGTACTGATTACGGGAGAAGAGGGCAGGCGAGTAAATAGGGAAGGAGGGGAGAGGGGAGGGAAGAGGAGGGAGATAACGAGGTAGTAGAATGAGAGGAGAGAGGAGAAGGAGGGGAGAGAGGAGAGAGAAAGAGTTACATGCTAATTCATAGACAGATGGACAAATCAAAGGGGGGAAATAGGTGAGAGGAGAGGAGGGTGAGAGGAGAGGGAAAAGAGAGGAAGGGGGAAGAGAGAGAGAGAGAGAGGGGGGGAACAGGAGGAAGATGAAGGAAAGGAAAGAAATAATGGGTGAGAAAGGAATGAACGTGAGTGAAGAATGAAGGTAGAGGAAGAAGAAGAAGACCACAATTTTCTTCAAGGCGTCACGTTCACTCTCTAAGACCAGACTCATGGGTCAATCTCCTCCCCTCTCACATCGCCCCCTCTCACACATCTCCCTCCCTCTCCCCCCCTCAAACATTCCTCCTCTCCTCACACGTTCTCCCTCCCTCTCACACATCTCCTCCCCACACATTCTCCCTCCTCCTCCCCAAACATCCTTCTCACCCCCTCTTCACACTCTCCTCTCCTCACATCGCCCTCCTCTCACCTTTCACATTCTCCATCCCTCTCCACTCCATTCTCCCTCCCTCTCACATCGCCCTCCCTCCCTCCTCACATTCTCCCTCCCTCACACGCTCCCCTCCTCCTCTCTCACATTCTCCTCCCCCACACACATTCTCTCCCTCTCACATTCTCCCTCCCTCTCCCTCAAACATTCCTCCCTCCTCTCACACATTCTCCCTCCTCACACATTCTTCCCTCCTCTCACTTCTCCTCTCACATTTCCTCTCCCTCTCAGCACATTTTCCTCCTCTGCCATCGCCTCCCTCCCTCCCTCTTCACTTGTTCTCTCCTTCACTCGTTCTCTTCCCTCTCACTCGTTCTGGGACACAGGAACGGCGCGAGTTTACGATACCTTCCATCAAGATACCATAGGTTGCGTCATAAAGTTTACGATATTAACCCAATGTGGTGACTTCTTGCGAGCGAGTTTCATATGTATCGCCTATGTATCGTCTATATGTCGCTTTATATCGTCTATGGCGTAATTTTGTATCGTCTGGCGTATCGTCTGGCGTATAATTTATATCGTCTATGTGTCGTCGGCGTATCGTCTGGCGTATCGCCCGCGTAATTTATGTATCGTCTATGTGTCGCTTGCGTATCGTTTATATCGTCTATGTATCATTTGCGTAACGTGTATGTATCGTTTATGTATAGTGTAGGTATCGTCTATGTATCATTTATTTATCGTGTATGTATCGTTTATGTATAGTGTAGGTATCGTCTATGCATCATTTATTTATCGTATGTATCGTTTATGCATAGTAGGTATCGTCTATGCATCATTTTATTTATCGTGTATGCATCGCCAAAGTAGTTTGTAGTATCGTCTATGCATCATTTATTTATCGTGCATGTAACGTTTATGCATATGTAGGTATCGTCTGGTATCATTTGCGTAACGTGTATGTATCGTTTATGCATAGTGTAGGTATCGTCTATGTATCATTTATTTATCGTGTATGTATCGGTTTATGTATAGTTTAGGTATCGTCTATGTATCATTTTGGTTTAGTCGTGTATGTATCGTGTTTATGCATAGTTTATGCATCGTCTATGTATCGTCTATGTACGTTTATGTATCGTTCATGCATCATTTATGTAACGTGTATGTATTTGTTTATGCAGGTGTAGGTATCGTTCATGTATCATTTATTATCGTGTATGTATTGCTTATGTGTATAGTGTAGGTATTGCCTGTATCATTTATTTATCGCGTATGTATTGTTTATGCATAGTTTATGTATCGTCTATGTATCATTTATGTAAACGTGTATGTATCGTTTGGTGTATAGTGTAGGTATCGTCTATGTATCATTTATTTATCGCATGTATCGTTTATGCATAGTTTAGTATCGTCTATGCATCATTTATTTAATGTATGCATCGTTTATGCATAGTTTAGGTATCGTCTATGCATCATTTATTTATCGTGCAGTGTATCGTTTGCGTATGGTGTAGTATCGTCTAGTATCATTTATTTATCGTGTTTGTATCGTTTACATAGTTTATATCGTCTATGTATCGTCTATGTATCGTTTGCGTATCGTCTGCGTATCGCTCCAGTATCGTCTATGTATCATTTATTTATCGTGCATGTATCGTTTATGCATATTTTAGGTATCGTCTATGTATCATTTATTTATCGCAGCGTATCGTTTATGCATAGTTTAGGTATCGTCTATGCATCATTTATTTATCGTGCATGCATTGTTTATGCATAGTTTATGCATTTGTTCATATCGTCTATGCATCATCTATGTATTGTCTATATCGTTTATGCATCGTCTATGTATCGCCTGGCGTATCGTTTATGTATCGTTTGCGTAATGCCTATGTATCGTTTATGTATCGTCTATGTATCGTCTATGTATCGTTTATGTATCGCCTATGCACGTCTATGCATCGTTTATGCATCATCTGCGTATCGTCTGCGCATCGTTTTATGCATCGTTTATGCATCGTCTATGCATCGTCTATGCATCATCTATGTGTCGTCTGGCGTATCGCTTTGGCGTATCGTCTATGTATCGTCTGGCGTATCGTTTGCGTATCGCCTGGCGTACCGGTCTGGCGCATCGTTTGGCGTATCGCTTGCGTATCGTTCATGTATCGTTTATGCACGTCTGGCGTATCGCCTGCGTATCGCTTGCGTATCGTCTGGCGTATCGTCTGGCGCATCGTCTGGCGTATCAGTCTGCGTGTCGCCTGGCGCATCGTCATCGTCTGGCGTATCGTTTTGGCGTATCGCTCCGGCGTATCGTCTGCGTATCGTCTATGCACGTCTATGCACGCCTGCGTATCGTCTTGGCGTATCATCTATGTGTCGTCTATGCACGTTTGCGTATCGCCCGCGCATCGTCTGCGGTCGCCTGGCGTATCGTTTATGTATCGTCTGCGTATCGTCTATGCACGTCTGCGTATCGCTCCGGCGTATCGCCCATGCATCGTTCATGCATCATCTGGTGTGTCGTCTATGTATCGTTTGCGCATCGTCTATGCATCGTCTATGTATCGTCTATGTATCGTCTATGCATCGTCTATGTATCGTCTATGTATCATCTTAAGTAGTCGTCTATGTATCGTTTATGTATCGTCTATGTATCGTTTTATGTATCGTCTATGTATCGTCTATGCATCGTTTATGTATCGTCTAGTATCGTCTATGTATCGTCTATG
>NW_024745321.1:0-18389 GCF_018991925.1 Homarus americanus | reverse complement strand
TCACAATCTTCACTACATCTCACTTCACAATCTTCACTACATCTCACTTCATAATCTTCACCACATCCCACTTCACAATCTTCACTACATCTCACTTCACAATCTTCACTACATCTCACTTCACAGTCTTCACTACATCTCACTTCACAATCTTCACCACATCTCACTTCACAATCTTCACTACATCGCACTTCACAATCTTCACCATATCTCACTTCACAGTCTTCACTACATCTCACTTCACAATCTTCACTACATCTCACTTCACAATCTTCACTACATCTCACTTCACAATCTTCACTACATCTCACTTCACAATCTTCACTACATCTCACTTCACAATCTTCACTACATCTCACTTCACAATCTTCACTACATGTCACTTCACAATCTTCACTACATCTCACTTCACAATCTTCACTACATGTCACTTCACAATCTTCACTACATCTCACTTCACAATCTTCACTACATCTCACTTCACAATCTTCACTACATCTCACTTAACAATCTTAACCACATCTCACTTCACAATCTTCACTACATCTCACTTCACAATCTTCACTACACCTCACTTCACAATCTTCACTACATCTCACTTCACAATCTTCACTAACACCATCCTTCATCACTACATATAACAACATCCATAATCACTACTTATAACACCATCCATCATCATCACTACATATAACACTATCCATCATCACTACACATAACACGATCCATCATCACTACATATAACACCATCCACCATCACTACATATAGAACCATCCATCACGACATATAACACCATCCAACATCACTACATATAACACCAACCATCATCACTACATATAATATCATCCATCATCACTACATATAACTCCATCCATCATCACTACATATGACACCATCCAGCATCACTACATATAACACCACCCATCATCACTACATATAACATCATGCATCATCACTACATATAACACCATCCATCAACACTACATATAAAACCAACCTATCATCACTACATATAATATCATCCATCATCACTACATATAACACCATCCAACATCACTACATATAACACCACCCATCATCACTACATATTACATCATCCATCACTACATATAACTCTATCCATCATCACTACATATAACACGATCCAGCATCACTACATATAACACCAACCATCATCACTACATATAACATCATGCATCATCACTACATATAACACCATCCATCATCACTACATATAAAACCATCCTATCATCACTACATATAACATAATGCATCATCACTACATATAACACAATCCATCACTACATATAGAACCATCCTATCATCACTACATATAATATCGTCCATCATCACTACATATAACACCATTCAACATCACTACATATAACACCACCCATCATCACTACATATAACATCATCCATCATCACTACATATAACTCTATCCATCATCACTACATATAACACCATCCAGCATCACTACATATAACACCAACCATCATCACTACATATATCATCATGCATCATCACTATATATAACACCATCCATCATCACTACGTATATTACCCTCCTATCATCACTACATATAACACCATCCATCATTACTACATATAACGCCATCCTTCATCACTACATATAACACCATCCATCATCACTACATATTATAACACCATCCATCATCTCTACAAACACCAGTCCTCAATACTATAGTGATAAACAGAGCTTCATTTTGTTGTCAATTTCTTTAAATTCCAACCTTATTAAACTGTAATTCTTTCTGTATGGTCAAATTTTGATTTGACCTCAGTGAGAGAGCTGTTAGTGTCAGTACATCACAATGGTGTTCCGACGCACGGTATCGAAGGTGTCTGAGGTGGAGGTGAAGGCTTGCAAGGATTTCGTTGTAGACTTCGACACCAGCTTTGTGGTGGTTGCAACAAACATCTACCCTGGTGTGGCCCCTAAGCAGATTCGACCATTGTTTGAGGAATGTGGACAGATCGACCTATTTGTGATGCCCGTAAAAGACAACAAAAATGAACACTATGGCTTCGCATACATCCGATACTTTGACGAAGCCTCCTGTGATAAGGCTGTTGGACGATTGGATGGTGACAGCATTGGCCGCAGCCGAAAATCAACTAACAAGCTGGAAGTTAACTACTACAGTGCCCATGGTACTTTGAACAACCTTGACCGCCAAGCTGCTGAGTTCATTGTTCTATCCAATGTTGCCGACCAACAACCCGCCTCTATCCTTAAGAAGACCAACGTACGCTCTACCGTTGCCAAGTCAGTTACCTTCAATTATGACAATTTGGGCGACATCAGGGAGCGCGAAACTTCCACAGCTACTTACACTCTGTCTGTACCTCCCAACCAATGAATCTAACTCAACTGCTGCCATCGAATAAGAAAATGTCACCAATAGTTGTACCTCTGGGAACCTGGAGGGAGGCACCAACCCCTGATGAAGGCTCAGTAATATCTACCATGTTATTTAAACACTTATAACACATATAACATCATACATCATCACTACATATAACACCATCCATCATCACTACATATAACACCATCTATCATCACTACATATAACATCATCCATCATCACTACAGATCGGTAGAGTAGTTTCCGAGATTCTCGTGCGGACACACAAGCAAACACACACACACACACACAAACAGACATACTTCTTTGTTTTATATCGATAGAAGATAGATCATCACTACATATAACACCACCCATCATCACTACATATAACATCATCCATCATCACTACATATGACACCACCCATCATCACTACATATAACATCATCCATCATCACTACATATAACATCATCCATCATCACTACATATAACACCATCCATCATCACTACATATAACATCATCCATCATCACTACATATAACACCATCCATCATCACTACATATAACATCATCCATCATCACTACATATAACACCATCCATCATCACTACATATAACACCATCCATCATCACTACAGATCGGTATAGTAGTTTCTGAGATTCTCGTGCGGACACACAAACAAAAATACATACTTCTTTGTTTTATATATATAGATACAAGAAACAAAAATCTTTAATTATTTATTAATTGTAAGTTTTAAGGTTTTCCTGGAACCATTGGCAGGAAATAAGGACACTTGAACCTTGAAAACTTACTGTCGTCATAATTATTTATAATAAACCTGTCGATGTTTATTTCCGGGTTAAAGTAAAAGCAAGGTTTTGTCTGGACTATTAGCATATAGACAGTTGCTGGTTGACGATACCGAAGACCTATACAGGTGTGTGGTGCTTGTGCTTGGTGATGCTTCGTTTATGAGAGATAATCCCAGGAGTGAACTTTGTTCTGAAAGGACAAACAAAAAAGTCATTAGTTATCGTTGTCTCGGAAGTGTTTATATGTCGGTCACTCTTGTGTTGTCGATGTGTCCACCCCACAGAGTTATTGCGTGAAGTGACACATTAGACTTCAATTAAAGATCCTCTCCTCTCCATATGGAAGCTGTTCACACCTCTTGACAGTATTTGGTCTGACATTTAGTTATAAAGGTCGTTTTTTGTCTAGTTCATCTTCCTATGAAAATTAACAATTCATATCACGTTTTAAAGTTGTATGTTCTTCAAGCCAATTAACACAGTGCAGGTAACACCAGAGTCAGGCAGGTACAGTGTTAAGCGTCGTGGTCTACTGCTGTCTTACTGAGTAACGATGATGAAGTAAAGTGGGAAATGACTTTGCCATGAGAGAGGAGAGGAAAGAGAGAAGGAAAGAATAGAAACGGGAAGCAAAGTAGTAGGGAGTAATAGCAGGTGGGCTGTCCACCTAGCTGAGTCGAGGTGATTGGTTGGGGTGGTGGCCATACACAGCACGCTCCTGCTCGCTCAAGGGAGGCTGGGGTGGGGGGAGCTAAGCTAGTTAGGCATTCAGTACTGTATTGTGTGTTAATTTATGTAAGTTAAATGGTGGTGTTATTTTTTCATGTATTGTATAAAGTGAGTCTCTTTTTTATATAATAACTCACCTGAAGTGTCGCCCCAGGAAAAGGTAACAGAGACCTTAATGACACAGGTAGATTGTCACTCCCCTCGCCGCCCAGCGTATCCCACCTGAAGATTAACCATCCCGGCGATACCTGGGGGGGTGGCTTAAGTATAATATATACTCTTATATAATAATGTTGATGCTATAATACACTGGCAGTCATAGTACAGTACATGTGTTGCCTTTATTGAGTTGAGTTTTGTATTTTTAGAAAAAGAGAGAGAAATCTGAGCAACATAATATGGAGACAGAGAGAGAGAGAGAGAGAGAGTGTATTACATTGCCACACCTAATTCCTTCCTGGTGTATATTTTTACCACCTCTGGTACAACTGTGTCTCTTGCCGATCTATTTTGCACTGTCGCTTCCTGCCTTTCATCTTCCACCTTTCATCTTCTCCTTCATCTTCTTCTCCCCATCGTCTTTCTCCTCCATCTTACCCCTTCATCTTCCCTCCCTTCTTCCTCCCTTCCATCTCCCCCATTCATTTCTTCCCCCTTCATCTTCCTTTCCCTTTTATTTTACCCCTCCACCTTCCCTCCTTTTACCTTCCTCCTTCGGTCTTCTCCTTTCTTTTCCACCAATCTCCTTACCTTCCACTGCTGTCTTAGTCCATTACTGTTTTAAGAAATTTAGTTTTTTCAAGGATTTTGATATTTCATTCACTTACAATTCTTTTTTGTTTTAATTTCATTTTCTCACTCCTGATTCAAGTGATTCAAGAGATGCAGATAATTTGAAATATCCAGCCCTTATAATGTCTTTAGTGCCTCTTAAACTTGGGTAAATATTATTCCATTAAGTTTATAAACAAATACACGACTCAGACACGTTGGTATTATAATCACAAAGCAAAGATATCGAGAAGTTGTGACGCTTCATCTGTACAACCAGTTGAGAATAAACTTTCCTTCTCTAAAAGTTACAAGAAATGAGGGAGAGTTTCTCGCCAGGGGGCGCAGCGCTGTGAGAGAAGAATTAAATAAGCCTGATTAGCTAAGAAGACGACCTGGGGTAAGAAATGGTCCGTCTTGAGGATGTGGTTCAGGAGGTGAGGTGAAGATATAAACCTCGAAGACGTCATAAAACACAGAGATGACACTATTTCTAACCTTCCCAAGTCTCTGGTGGGTGGCAGGTGATCACCAACATGAAATACACCAACATGAAATACACCAACATGAAATACACCAACATGAAATACACCAACATGAAATGCGCCAAAATGAAATAGAAGATGCCAAGTGAGGTTGATTATGACTCAGACAGTAACCATAGCAGGACCTAAAAACAGCCAAGACTGTTCTAAAATGAGAACTTAAATTATAATTTCTGCCCAAGAGTGCGAGTGAGTGAACTTTAATTTCCATTATAGTACAGTATAAAACTTTAATGAGTTTATCTTCAACGTGATCTTAAATTTTAGTGGGTGAATTTTTTCATTGGATAATTAAGTCTGAGAATAACATTTTAAGGCGGCCATTTAGTGTCATCATGCTGTAAGATGTAGATACGCTCCAAAAAGTATGTTTACGATTTTGTGTTAGACGATATGACACAACAGACAAAGGATTTTGACGACCCTACCGAGACAACAGGAGTCACAGTGTTCATTTTGAAATTCATCGGTCTCCTCCATAAAGGCACTTTTGGAGTGTTTGTTTACAACTCCTAGTGGTTAATGTGATGCAGCAGTGTACAGCTCATAGTCCATAAGGTGTTTCTTAGGCCAGACCCTTGAGAGTGCAGTGGGTGGTTACACTACTCACCTGCCTTACACTCTCCCTGATGCCTTTGTTAGATGTTGAAACAGGAACTGTGGATCAACCTGTACAGCTTCTCCTTTTACTTTCACACAAACAATAGATTTAACATGTTGCCTAAGTACTTTGATGAAACAATAAGCACAAATGTGTTATCGTCATGATCCGCCTTATGTGATTATATTGCCAGTTGATGTGGGCCCGACCGTGTTTTGACACACTGACTGGCCTCGTGTTAATTTATTCTCACTTAGCATACTTTTTTCGTACCTGAACTCCTCAACCGAACGCTCTTAAAGTTTGTAGAGAAGTTGAAACGGGTCTTATTGATATTCGTGTAGGCAGATTGATAGAGGTCCCAGCAATAAGAGAGTACAGCCGGGTCCTGCTGGAGACACTGAACACATTTCAGTTATTACATCTGGAAATACACGATCACTCACCAAAGAAAACGAAGACAATTTTACCAACTAATATGGTCGAGGTTCTGTAGATATGGGCCACAGCTCAAGTACGGTCGCTATCTGATCTTCTCGACCAGTGTAACAAGAAAGATCTCTACAAACACTATAATATGTAGTCAACGTGCAGTGACTCAGTAATAACTTATTGCTCCTTTGATTCAAGTGTTCGACAACAAACCGAATATGTTCCCTCTGTTCCTTTGACTCTATCTTGTGTGTACGATCTTGTGGACTGGGGCGTGATCACGATCAATGGTTGTCCCACTCACTCACTCACTAGGTCTCCTGCCATCTCTTACCCATGAAATTAGATTAAATCTGCCCTGTCGTATCCTCTTTACCTATCCTATCCCCCCTTGTCTCTATTAACCTTAATATATCATCACTCTCTCTCCCCTACTCTCCTTCCCTGCTTCCTCTACCACTATCTCCACCTCCTCTTTCCTTCCCCTTCCACAATTATTATATCCTCACATCTATGTCTGTCATTCTCTTTATCTGTTCCTACTTCTTTCACTATATCTCTCTATCCCCTCAGCCTAAATCACAATGGCTACAAGAACGAGAGCTTGTGTTGGTAAAAGAGGAATTTTTGAACACCATGACAAATGTATATTTTTTGATGTGTGGCGTGATTAGTGTAGAAGAGGAGATTGTCACACCCTTCTACCCAGTTTTGTTAGTCTCTTATGCCCCACCCTGCCAGTCCTCATACCCTACCCTTCTAGTTCCTCATACCCTACCCTGTTAGTCCCTCATACCCTACCCTGTTAATCCCTCATACCCTACCATTCCAGTCCCTCATATTCCACGCTACCAGATCCTCATACCTTTCCCTTCCAGCCTGTCTTTGTGTCCCAACCAAATTAAGTTCTGTAAAAATCTACCTGATGTCTTTCGCCTTCCCTTACCATCATCTCCCAATTGGTTGTCTTGTAAATAGTAGATCGATGCCCTGGAGTCTCTGGTAGTTTCAATAAGTCTAGAGCCCAACTCATTAAGGAACTTCAGGGTGCTGTCATGCTGGGGAGGGAGGGAGAGGGAGCTGCATTATGCTGTCATGCAGGGGAGGGAGGGAGAGGGAGCTGCATTATGCTGTCATGCTGGAGAGGGAGGGAGAGGGAGCTGCATAATGTTGTCATGCTGGGGAGGGAGGGAGAGGGAGCTGCATTATACTGTCATGCTGAGGAGGGAGTTAGGGAGAGGGAGCTGCATTATGCTGTCATGCTGGGGAGTGAGGAGGGAGAGGGAGCTGCATTATGCCAAGGTCATGCTGGGGAGAGAGGGAGAGGAGCCACGTGCTGTCATGCTGGGGAGAGGGAGAGGCTGCACAGGCTGTCATGCTGGGGGAGGGATGGGAGAGGAGC
Organism: Homarus americanus; assembly: GCF_018991925.1. Lineage (NCBI taxonomy): Eukaryota > Metazoa > Arthropoda > Malacostraca > Decapoda > Nephropidae > Homarus > Homarus americanus. Next base: position 10,721 of record NW_024745321.1, on the reverse strand, counting down.
TGCATTATGCTGTCATGCTGGGGATAGAGGGAGAGGGAGCTGCATTATGCTGTCATGCCGCGGGAGGAGGGAGAGGGCGCTGCATTATGCTGTAATGCTGGGAAGGGAGGGAGAGGGAGCTGCATTATGCTGTCATGCTCGGGAAGGAGGGAGAGGGAACTGCATTATGCTGTCAAGCTGGGGATGGAGGGAGAGGGAGCTGCATTATGCTGTCATGCTAGGGAGAGAGGGAGAGGGAGCTGCATTATGCTGTCATGCTGGGGAGGGATGGAGAGGGAGCTGCATTATGCTGTCATGTTGGGGATAGAGGTGGAGAGGAGCTGGGCATTATGCTGTCATGCTGGGGGAGGGAGGGAGGGAGAGGGCGCTGCATTATGCTGTCATGCTGAGAAGGGAGGGAGAGGGAGCTGCATTATGCTGTCATGCTCGGGAAGGAAGGAGAGGGAACTGCATTATGCTGTCAAGCTGGGGATGGAGGGAGAGGGAGCTTCATTATGCTGTCATGCTGGGGAGAGAGGGAGAGGGAGCTGCATTATGCTGTCATGCTGGGGAGGGATGGAGAGGGAGCTGCATTATGCTGTCATGCTGGGGAGGGCGGGAGAGGGAGCTGCATTATGCTGTCATGCTGGGGGAGGGAGGGAGGGAGAGGGAGCTGCATTATGCTGTCATGCTGGGAAGGTAGGGAGAGGGAGCTGCATTATGCTGTCATGCTGGGGAGGGAGGGAGAGGGAGCTGCATTATGTTGACATGCTGGGGAGGGAGGGAGAGGGAGCTGCATAATGTTGTCATGCTGGGTAGGGAGTGAGAGGGAGCTGCATTATGCTGTCATGCTGGGAAGGGAGGGAGAGGGAGCTGCATTATGCTGTCATGCTGGGGAGAGAGGGAGAGGGAGTTGCATTATGTTGTCATGCTGGGGAGGGAGGTAGAGGGAGCTGCATTATGCTGTCATGTTGGGGAGGGAGGGAGAGGAGGTCGCATTATGCTGCATGCTGGGGAGGGAGGGAGAGGGAGCTGTATTATGCTCTCATGCTGGGGAGGGAGGGAGAGGGAGCTGCATTATGCTGTCATGCTGGGGAGGGAGGGAGAGGGAGCTGCATTATGTTGACATGCTGGGGAGGGAGGGAGAGGGAGCTGCATAATGTTGTCATGCTGGGTAGGGAGTGAGAGGGAGCTGCATTATCCTGTTATGCTGGGGAGAGAGGGAGAGGGAGTTGCATTATGTTGTCATGCTGGGGAGGGAGGTAGAGGGAGCTGCATTATGCTGTCATGTCGGGGAGGGAGGGAGAGGAGGTCGCATTATGCTGCATGCTGCATTAATATGATGCAGCATAACTCCAGCAGTCTCACTACAGCTTTGTATGTTTACTGTATGTTTACAGTCGAATGAAAACCTGAGAGACTACTCAATATAAATCCTTTCATTATCATTGTCACGGACACGGACACAAGAATTCAATGGATCTAAGTAACGAAAATAAGGAATAATTTAAGTTGTTGTCAAAGACTTTCATATGATTATTGTTTATAACTGAAGGTCTTGGAACTATTTTATCACAACAAAGAAATATAATGCAGTAAAATATGGACAGTGACGAAGTACAATAAAGAACAAACACAAACTGTGACATAGAGAACATCCAAGATACAGGAAGACAAACAATAGTAAAATGACAAGGACAGTCATGAGGACACTGAAGGTGAAACTAACAAAAGATACCTGGAGGAGTTGTTATAAATATTGATTTATGTTTTTAACTTTTTGTACTTTTTGAAGATTTTGTTTTCTCCATAATACAAAAATATCGGTTAATATTCGTTTTTATTCCAATAGGTATTTGGCATTTTTTTACCATTATCACTAGGATTATTTTCAGGTTAGGTCAGGTGAGGTCAGGTAAGGTAGGTTAAAGAATACCAAAATACAAAAAAAAAAATATCTACCAATTGGGGAAATTGGGATGAAAATATTTTTTTACCCAATTTTCTCCAAGAGGTGTAAGATGATCTTGCAGCTTCATACAAATTCACTAAACAACAATAATAAACCAAGAGTTAGTAAGGCATCACCTGGTCATGTTAAGCCCACCTGGTGAAGATAAACATGTTGGTAATGTTTGTATCGTGACTGAACCACCTCACACAGCAGCCCTGAGGCTTTAGGCCACTGACTTAAGTGCTTACATTATACAAAATAACGCTCTGTAATGGCCGATGATGCTGTTTTGGTTGTCTAATTGTAGTTTCCAACACGGTAATTACAGCAGGTATCTTTTATTATCCTGCCATTAAAATAATTAAGTGAATTTATAGACTTACGTAACATCATGAAAGTATAAACCGATGAATTAAAATTAAATAATTATCTTATAAAACAACTAATCTATTTAATTTTCCTTTGAGAGTTAAAGGGATAAAATACACACTAACTGGAGTCTAACTAACCTGGTGTGACTCCTCTCCGCCCCACCCAACACATAATCATCCACTCCAGGTAACCTTACACCGCCTAATGGAGCCAAACCTAATAGAATCACACCGAACTTATCCAAATAAACTTTTCAGTGGGTAACCTTGACTCTACCACACCTTGGCTTTAGACGCTAGTTTAAGTCTGGCTGGAGGGACCGTAGTCATTATAAGGGAAGCTTTTTAATAATAGCCATTACCTGCCTCCCGTTAACACTAATGAAATGTTCCTAAAATTAAACAAACTACAATTAAATCCAAATCCTTTTGAATATTTACATAATTTACTGGAGTGTTTCATTATGTTAGTGTGGGGGGCGTTTGTTGTGGCCGGGACTCCTCTTCAGATAATATAAATACAGATAATGTTGTTTTAATAAGTAATCTCTTAATAAAAATGTAGAGAAAATTGGTCAACAAATCTTAACAGTTATCCTGATTTCTTAAAGAACAATAGAGGAATAAGAAGAGGAGGAGGAGGGAAAGAAAAGAAAGCATAAAGAAAACAATATAACAAAGATAAACAACAGAGAAAAAATGAAGAGTAAGATGAAAGAAACTTAGACTGATCAAAAAGACGTATAACAATCTGATTAAAACTAATCACTATATTAGATCAGATCAGATCAGATCAAGGTTAGGTTAGTTTTGGTTAGATAAGGTCAGGTTAGGCTAGGCTAGGCTAGGCTAGGCTAGGCTAGACTTGTTTTACACAAGGTTAGGTTAGGTTAGGTTAGGTCAGGTTAGACTAGGCTAGCCTAGGCCAAGGTGGGTGGAGCTTTGCTGACGTCAGCAGGCAAACTTCCTCGCCTACCTCTCACCTCTTATAAACAGAACATTTTATGGTTCTATATACTGTACTTTGTTATCTCAGTATCTCACATAGAAAATAATACTAATAGAGAGTTTAATCTTGCATATAACTTTAGCTAAGGACACCAGTCAGTGTGGTGGGTGATACACAGAAGGAAAGGTTAAAAGAAAAACAATGTATTTCAGTTATAGTCTTGTATTTAAATAACTGCAGCTTAAGATAGGGTAATGATGACTATATATACAGTTGCCTACAGGAGTTCTTTTCCTCCCTGTTTGTCCATTATACTAATAATGTAGACATGAGGTGACAGGAGTTATGACTTCATATGATAAGTGTTACAGCCACTGACAACAGATTATCAGATTATGGGTGGTGATCACAGGTGCTGCCTTTGCCTCCAGGTGTGAGTGATGTGACAGGAATTATGACCTCACAAGACAAGTGTTACCTTCACTGACACTTGTTTCATCAAAAGATTAAACACGTAGACGTTTACAGTCATCCATAGACTCACATTTATGGTACAACAGTTGCAGAAGTGCATGCAACACACCTGGTTCCACATTGAGCTGAGAATCCAACGATGCAGTGTACTGATAGATGGGAAACGAAATTGACTTTTATCAGGCAAGTAGTGATAAGCTTTCGGGCTTAAGCTGCGAAAGGTCAGTACTCGACTGATATCCTCCTCAGACCAGTATATTACAGGGACACCAGTTGAGAACAAAATCACTTGGGAGGAGAAAAAAAAACTACTAAAAACATCATTAGTCGCAGCAGTAGCCTTGATAAAAGTATTTTCTCTTTGGTCTTGCAAATAAATCCTCTCCTCCCATCCTTTTTTTTTTCTCAGTGAGAGGAACATCTCTCTCCCTCCTTACATCATCCAGTTCACGTTGTAAATCCACAGTGATCAGAACTGGTCTCTCTTCCTCTGACTTGTCTGCTACTATTAATGTTCCTATGTCCAATAGGGCACAGAGAGAGAGAGAGAGAGAGAGAGAGAGAGAATTGTAACTATGTACAATTGCCTACAGGATAACCTTTCCTCCCTGTTGTGCTCATTATATTAATAATGTAGACATTAGGTGAGGTTCTTAGATTAGACTTTTTGTGCAAGAGATAGGAAACGTAGGACTTAGGTGTGTTCTCCTGTGGCTGGGATAGGGCATGTAGCTGAGAGGATAGATAGAGTCTTGTCAGGGGAAGTACCAATCCGGTAGTGTGTCTTAGAGTAGGAGGCAACGACATAGGAAAGGTTAGGAGTGAGGAACTTTTCAGCAGGTATAGGGAGGCATTAGGGAAGATTAGTGATAGGGTAGAGAACCCAATAGTATGTGGTGTCTCGTCTAGAAGAGGAGTTGGCGGTGAAAGGCTGTCCAAGGCAATTGCTATAAATTGCCGATCACGCAAAAATATTGTGGGGCGGCGTCACGAGAAATGCGTAGATGATTCTTGGCAAACGACCAACGTACAGGGCCGTGACGTAGTTATCGGTCTGGAGTGAAATTGCCCTGGCGGGGTTTTATTGGGTGCATAGAGGGGGAGTATGAATTGGTTACCAAGCCAGGACCAGAAGGGTAGGCTTAAAATGCACTTATACAAAGAGTAGGATATAATTACTAGAAAATGAAATAGACTTGCTGAGAGCGGTTGTATGTACTGAGAATGTAGACGTCATAGTAGCCACCTAAACCTGGATGAATCTGGCGAGCAAGAACTTTTTATCTGAGTAACACAAAGAAGGGTACAACCTTTTTCACAAGGACATGGAAGGTAGGAAGGGGGGAGGAGTTGCACTCTTCGTCAGAGATACATTAAAATGGTGCATTAATAATACAATAAAGGGTGAAATAGGAACTGAGTCTGTATGGGTAGAAATGGCAGAAAGAAGCGAAAACTAATTATGGGAGTGATTTACCGGCCCCCAAGTCTTGGGAAAGAAGCAACTAAGCCCATATGGCAGGAAATGAGTAGGGCAGCAATATACAACAACCTATGCATTATGGGGGATTTCAACTTCAGAAATATTGACTGGGACAACATTGTAGGTGACTATGAATCTGAAGACTTCCTAGACGGAGTACAAGACAATTTTTTGAATCAACTAATTACAGAACCTACTAGAGGTGACAATATATTAGACCTAGTATGAACAAATAAAGAAAATATTATCAGAGATATCACAATAGGGAAAGAACTTGGGAACAGTGAGATCACAGAGAAACTGTAGTTTTACCCTAAATTTAGAGAAAGGAAAAGTCATTTGGTGCTGCATTAAGATTCTGACCGCATCGCGGATTGCGAGGGTTAAGAAGGCACTTAGTTATTTTAGAGCAAGTTGTACATTACGTCCGAGAAAGCAGCCGCGATTATAATAAACCAATTTCACTTTCACCGTTTTTAAAGGCCACACCTATGAGGGGGGGGGTAGAGAGGTGGCCTAGAATGGCGGACAGGTGTAACGCTTGTCATTAATTAATAAAGAGCTTGGAAGCTGGTAAGATTAATTCGTCGAGGAATACATCTCCTTTGTGAGTCAGCTTATTCACAACTTGATAACTCGGTTAAGCGGGATGTTTCCAGAAGTTGCTAACCATGTTAACAAGTTTAGCTAAGACGGTGACTATCGTGAAAGACTTTGGCTCCTCCTCGATAAAAAAGTCAACTTGTTATCTCAGCGTTCATGTAGAGAGGGGAATCATTAGTTTAGGCACAGCCGGTGTTTCGCATAGTGTATGTGTCTTAATATTGGCATAGTTTATGTGAGTATATGTTTGTTAGCATAGCATGTGTGTCTCAGTGTTGACATGCCGAGTATATCTCAGTTTTGGCATAGCGTGTGTAGTGCATTCCAGAGGCAGGCGAAGATTTACACACTCAACTGACTGGGTTTCGTGTGTATTCCACTACAACAACGAGCATTGCCCAGTGTGCTTGTTCAGTTTACCTTCATCGCTCTTTAATACGTGGGAACAACACAAGAGGCGGTTTTCTGTACAGTCTTACAACACCAGTGACGATCAATCCTGTGTAGTCCAGGGCAGAGTTGGATCCTGACATCAATTATACAGACATTCCACTCCACCAATTCTATTTATCTCATTCCACTCTTAGGTAAGGTGGATCAAAGGGTATAGAAATCTAGAAGGGTGAAATAACATTGGGGGAAAGCTAGAGTGGAAACCGACAGGAAAATACCTCCCCCTCCCCACAAAAATATTTAACACACGGGTAGAAAAATCAACACACATTGTATATATCCTGACTTTACACATGTAGTATACCAAGTGAATCTATAACACCCACGGAGATTCACAACACTTCAAACTAAACTATCTTACAAAGCCTAACGTGTCCTTAATTAGATCAGGTTGGGTATAGTGATTCTATTTCATCAGGTGAGGGTTGGGAAGCCTTGTGTTCTCCCGTTAAAGGACCAGCTTGTTACCTATGCCTGTAAACCTTTTTTTAAAACATAATTATGATTAGATTAGGTTAGGTTAGGTTAGGATAGGTTAAGTTAGATTGGGTGAAGTATGGTTAATCCGTGAATTAAAACAAAATTTTTTAATCTTCGTTTCGTTAATCTGACAATTTATTTTCGTGGGAGTATCAACAGCAAGAAGCACCAGGGTTGTATGCAGAGATGGGGCCTACAAGCATAATGAATTAACGAGCTTCAAACACTAAACAACCTTGAATGACAGACCACAAACGACACAATCTCTTCCCCTGATAACACCAATTACTAGAAAAAAAAATATACCAGATTAAACTCTTCTTATACACAGGAAGAGCCAAGAGTGTTTAAAGGAAGTTAGTTTGATTTTCTATAATATCAGTAATATCGATTCTAACATTACAAAGTTGTTTATCCGTCAAAGACTTTTTATGCATTTTTATAATTATATATTTATTCCCCGATATCCTGAGTATGTCCATTCGTGTGTTCGTTTCCTGTGTATGATCATGTGTTATTGTGTTCGTGTGTCGTCCGTAGGTTCGTGTGTTCATCTATCTAGGAAGGAAGTTTAACCCTGACAGCTTGAATAAAGGACCCTGGCCAAACTCTGTACCTGACATGACCCAACCTAACCTAAACACAATTTAAACTAAACTGAACACGACTAAACCATGCTGCTATCTATCTAAATTTTGTCAATCTCAAATAATCTTTGTCACCACTGTCATACACCCACCAACCCAGTCATACACCCATCAACCTACAGTCATACACCCATCAACCCACAGTCATACACCCACCAACCCACAGTCATACACCCACCAACCCAGTCATACACCCATCAACCTACAGTCATACACCCACCAACCCACAGTCATACACCCACCAACCCACAGTCATACAGCCACCAACCCACAGTCATACACCCACCAACCCACAGTCAAACAGCCACCAACCCACAGTCATACACCCACCAACCCACAGTCATAAACCCACCAACCCGCAGTCATACACCCACCAACCCGCAGTCATACACCCATTAACCCACAGTCATACACCCACCAACCCACAGTCATACACCCACCAACCCACAGTCATACACCCACCAACCCGCAGTCAAACACCCATCAACCCACAGTCATACACCCACCAACCCACAGTCATACACCCACCAACCCACAGTCATACACCCATCAACCCACAGTCATACACCCACCAACCCACAGTCATACACCCACCAACCCAAAGTCATACACCCATCAAACCACAGTCATACACCCACCAACCCAGAAATATACACCCATCAACCCCAGCCACACCACCACACCACCAACCCACAGTCGCACACCCATTAAACCCACAGTCATACACCCATCAACCCACAGTCATACACCCACCAAATCCCACAGTCATACACCCACCAACCCACACAGCACCCACCAACCCACAGCCCATACCCACCAACCCACAGTCATACACCCATCAACCCACAGTCATGCACACCCATCAACCCACAGTCATAAACCCACCAACCCACAGTCATACACCCATCAACCCACTGTCATACACCCACCAACCCACAGTCATACACCCATCAACCTACAGTCATACACCCATCAACCTACAGTCATACACCCACCAACCCACAGTCATACACCCACCAACCCAGTCATACACCCATCAACTTACAGTCATACACCCATCAACCCACAGTCATACACCCACCAACCCACAGTCATACACCCATCAACCCACAGTCATACACCCATCAACCCACAGTCATACACCCACCAACCCACAGTCATACACCCATCAACCCACAGTCATACACCCAGCCTCTGTATCTGACTTTACCTGACCTGACTTAACCAGATCCAATCAAGAAACCCATTATTTTTCACCTCTATTACACCTTGAAGCAGGTATCGAGGCCACCTGACCTGACCTCAATTACTCTGCAATATTCCCAAGGCATCTGACCACCTCTGCTAGCGTATTCGGTACACCTAACATGACATGACATGACATAAGAACATAAGAACATAAGAAAGTGGGATACTGCAGGAGGCAGATCCATTTCACACCCATCCCAGCACTTCCATGTGCCTATCCAACTTCGTCTTGAAGCTCCCTAGCGTCCCCGATCCTACTATAGCACTCGGTAGTCTATTCCACATATCCACAACTCTATTACCAAACCAGTGCTTGCCTATATCCTTTCTGAATCGGAATTTATCTAATTTAAAGCCATTTGTTCTAGTTATTTCGTTATTACTTCGAGCCTTTAAACATCTTCCATTTTACCCTTGTTAATCCCACTTACTCCACTTGTACACCCCTATCATATCTCCCTAATCCCCATGCCTCTAATGAATGTAAGCCTAAGCTTTTCAGTCTTTCTTCATATGGAAGGTTTCTAATATTATGGATCATTTTTATTATTCTTTCTTGTACTCTCTCCAAAGAATCTATGTCCATTCTATAATAAGGACACCAGAATTGAACCGCATAATCCATGTGTGGCCTCACTAATGCTAGGTAAAGTTTCAAGATAACGTCAGCAGTTCTGTTACTCACACCCCTAGATATGAACCCAAGAATCCTGTTTGCCTTGTTGCGAACGCTAATACATTGTTTTCTAGGTTTCAAGTCATTGCCAACAAATACACCTAGATCTTTTTCACAATCTGAGTTTTCTATTTCCGTGTTACTTAGTTTATACTTAACGTTTGTATTCGTCTTCCCTATCTGTAGCACCTTGCATTTATCAGCATTAAAATTCATTTGCCAGTCTACTGACCACTCATGTAAGGTATCTAGATCTCTTTGAAGGTGTTCAAAGTCACTGTCTGAATTTATCACTCTCCCCATTTTGGTATCATCTGCAAATTTACTAATCCTACTAGTTATACCTAAATCAAGATCATTAATGAATATAACAAACAGCAGAGGGCCTAATACAGATCCCTGGGGAACTCTGCTTTTGACCGCACCCCAGTCTGACTTAAATCCATTTATGCTGACTCTTTGTTTCCTACCAGTTAACCATGACCTAATCCATTTTAATAATGATCCACCTATTCCATGTGCTTCTACCTTCCTTATCAATCTCTCATGAGGGACTCTATCGAATGCTTTACTGAAATCTAAATATATTATATCATATGACTTATCATTATCTACCGCTTCATATACTTCTGAGAAAAAGCTAAGCAAATTTGTGAGACAAGAACGTCCCTGGGTGAACCCGTGCTGAGAAGAATGAATTAAGTTGAATGTTTCAAGGTGGCTTCTGATTTTCGTAGCAATAATTGACTCTAGCAACTTGCCTATGATTGACGTGAGACTAATGGGACGGTAATTTGATGCAATTGATTTATCACCTTTTTGAAAATCGGAACTACATTTGCAAGTTTCCAAGCTTCTGGCACTAGGCCCCGATCTCTAATGTGACTTATTAAATAAAACTGCTAATGGATCATCTAACTCATCTCTACATTCTTTTAATATTCTAGCATATACCTCGTCTGGACCAGGCGATTTATGAGGCTTCAGTTTGTTAATTACTTTAAGCACATCGTTACTAGTAATATTGATATTCATCAACATATTTTCTATACTGTCGTTATATACCTTATGAACTTCTGGAAACTGTGCTAGGTTTTCATTTGTGAATACGGAGCGAAAATGACTATTTAACGAACTACACATTTCTAACTCATCATCAGTCATTTCCCCTGTCGTAGTTTTAAGGGGACCTATTGTATCTCTAACCTTTGATTTATACAGTTGATAAAAAGCTTTGGGGTTATTTTTCGATTCGTTTGCTACCTTGATTTCATAATTTCTCTTTGCTTTCCTAATTTCTGTTTTTACCTGTCTTGTTAGGTTCTGATAGTAACCAAGTAAGTGATTTTCGCTTTTCTTAACTTTTCTATATACTCCTTTCTTTTTCCCTAGAAGATCTAAGAG
>NW_024745320.1:0-16223 GCF_018991925.1 Homarus americanus | reverse complement strand
TATATATATAGCTGTTAATGAATGTTGTATTTCTTTGTGTTTGAACCTTTGTCCTGCGTGGCAGTGAGAAGTGATACCACCCTCAGTGTCAAGACCTTACTGAATTACTCAGAATAGGCAAACTGTACTACAAGCTTTGCTAATAAATTTGTTAAACTAAAAAACTAACTTTATATACCTCTGTTCTGCATTACATTACACATCAGAGACAATCAGATACAATGTGCTATACATAAGCTATGCATTACACTGTTCCGAGGAGTACTTATTACCACTATGCATTACATGGTTCCTATAGATTAGTTACTATAATCTATGCTATACATCTGATATGCATTATAAAAATCACAGTTAATTATCTTCCACCATATATTTGCTATGCATTACATTGTTCAGGGACAACAAATAGTGTGCAATGCCCCCCCCCCCCACACACACACAGCGATATATTTGCTATACCTACACACGGTTCACATAAAATAGATATATTATGGTATATATATTTGCTTTATCGTGACTATTTTTTTCCGTGCCGGTATTGGTTCATTACGTAATTATGACTTAATAAGACATAAACAAACAATAGGAGAGGTTAAATGAGCCAGAAAAGTGTAGAGAGGTCAGTGAGCGTGATAGTGGAAGTGAACGTGTGGACGGGCGTGAAAGTGACCAAAAGTGAGAGTGGGCGTAAAAGTGAGTGATATTAAAAGCAATTAACTGTTTAAATGAGCATGAAAGAGTGGTAAGCGAGGGTAATCGTTAGTGAAAGTGATGATAGACGTGACAGGGAGATGAAAGGCGATAGATAGTGTTTGATTCTAAAATTGAGAGAGGCAGTAAGAGTGATCGTCAAAATGGTGGATTGTGAAATGTGTAAAAGCAGAGCAGGAAATTGAGAAAGTGAAAAATATTGTGAGATTGAGGATGTAAGTGAGGGTAAAATGGGCATAAAAATCACCTGTAAACAAAAGCTAGCGTGAAAATGAGTTATAAGGTGACTGTTCAAATGATCGAGAAAATGAACAAAAGTGAACGCGAGTAGAAATATAAATGTAAGCAAGAGTGAGGGTGAGAGATAGCATGCAAATCAGTCCTAGTGAACATGAAAGTGATCAATACAGGAAAGTGAGTGTGACAGGTGAGCGTGAAGGTGAAGTGTCAACGATAGTGTGAAATTGAGTGCGAGAGCCTTTTGCACGCACGAGTAAGAAAGCGAGAGGGATCATGAGTGGGTGTAAAAGCGTAAGTGAAAATAAGATGATCGTGTGAAAGTGAGTGTGATATGAGTGAGAGTGAGACAGAGTGAATGAAAATGGTTGTGGGTTGAAAGTATAAAGATGAGTGTTGGAAATCGCTCTACGGCAGTAATAGAGTACATACTTTTCAACATGCACAGTATTATATAATGATTCAAGTTAAAGTTATAAACTGGTGTGTGTGTGCTCTCTCTCTCTCTCTCTCAGACACACACACGATAAAACATATGGGAGTCTGTGGTGGTAATGAAAACACCAGCACATAAAGGGTTCCGTAATTAAAAAGAACTCATATAGTGTATAAGTTCCCACCAAAAAAACGGAGGTAAACATTACCACCCCGTCGGGAATAAAGACAGACGATATAGGTAGGGAAAAAATGGCAGAATAATGAACGGAGTATAGTACAGTATATGAAATTCGGTGCACTAGAGGTTCCGTTCATCATTGTGTTATGGTGAATCAATACGTGGCCTAACACAGAGCACTGAGTGACGTACGACAGCATCTCACTTCCAATTCACTTGTTCTAGACATAGATAAATGTTGACATCTGCCAAAATGGTATGAGAGCGGTAGAAACAGTTCACATACCAACGGCAAATCAGGCGACCAATCCCGTTTTGTTTTCCGCTTCAAAACACTCTTATGTCACGAATAGAACCGATTCATAATTTTATCGACACGATTAATTCAAAGTTCTAACGCCAATTTAAACTTTACTTCAGTGAACAAATGTTACAATCACTCATTGGCGACATTACAAAAAAAAAAAAATACGCAACCGACAGTAAAATAGGTAGAGGTTCCCCCGGGAAGCTCACGAACGGGGAATCCCCAATAAAAATGTCTTTTGAAATCGGGGAATCGTATTTTCCAGCCCAGTGAATAGGATGATGGAAATTTGAATCAACCCTGGCAACAAGATACACACACGCATTGTTGTCTCTCTCTACAGTAAATCAAACTTCGTAATTCTGCAACAAAATTCCCTGAAAATTATATTATAAAAAATGCCATGTGTGTGTGTGTGTGTGTGTGTGTGTGTGTGTGTGTGTATGTCATTGCGAGGTAAGGCTATAAGTTGGGTCACAGACATTTTGTTAAAGTGGTAGAGATCAATAGTGAACACAGGAGACACTTAGTAGTCTAACAGAGTTGTGTCTAGTGAAAACGGGAAACGTGTTCTGGATATTGTAGTATTACGGAATATCTTAACAGGATATATTCTCAGCAGTAACGCAGTTATATTTTCACTTCGTTACTAACTCACCCATTCACTGACCGAGAAAATTGACTAGTTAATATAAGCTTCTTGGACTGAAGTAAACTAAATTAAAATAAACTTAATTTAGCTGTGGCTCGGTTTTTGACGTGACTTTAGTCATTGACGGATTGTTACTCTTTAACTGTAGTATAAACATAGCGGAGGTCATTTCCGGATTCGTTACACAGTGTCTCACCTCGTGACTCGAATAAGTAACTACATAATACATGTTTGTGAGTGTATGAGTGCATGTATTTTAATTATTTTTATCTTTTACGGGGAATAGCCCACCCGGGCACAGGTCATCGACCCACAACGGGGCCTAAGGGGCGAAAAAATGAGAGTAAAAAGAAATTAAAAATAGAAGAGAAATGGACTATATTAATCTACACCACGAAGATACCAGAAAACCAGCTTTCGGAAATGAGACAGATTGTAAGAGCATGGAAACACAGACGAAGGCAGAGCATTCCACATTTTGGCTGTGTGAGGAAAGAAGGAGGTACTATAACGGGTTATTCTTGTGTGACCGACATCCACAGAGAAACGGTGGGCACCGCGGGCAAGACGAGTGTTACGAGCCCACGGCCTTGCCGGCGGTACACAGGATGCCAAATCCGCCGAACATTGCCCGTTACAGTATCTGTAAAAGAGAGAATGTATGTATGTCCACCAGTAACTGAGAACCTGGATGTTAATCGATTTGCGGATCGTGTTCTGGGGTAATGGTTAGCCAGTGCAGTTGGCGAGTTGTCCGGTCTTCTCGGACTATTCCTTGGCACTGGATCATGCAACTCGTTAACTTAGGATGCGGTTGTTGTGTTGGCGACAGTTTCTGCACCTTAAACAAATTCACGTCTATGTGGTCCTATCGCCAGCCAACCTCAAACACTAGGGGCAACCATTATATGTGTGTGTGTGTGTGTGTGTGTGTGTGTGTGTGTGTGTAAGTGTGTGTGGTGTGTGTGTGTATGTGTATGTGTGTGTGTGTGTGGGTGTGGTGTGTGTCGAAGAGACCTGTTGACACAACGTGGGTAATTTTTTTTTCTAGTCAAACTGTCATTTCAGCAAACATTAGTAAATTAATGAGAGAAGTCATAATTATTTGAAAATATTAAATCCACAAATTACACCACATGTCTTTAAACTTCTTGAGACAGATACAATACTGTGAGTAACTGTCAGAGTGGTGGCATCTCATCAGAACATGGTGAGGTCACAGTCTGTGTCAATACATCAAAGCATAAACAAACTGCTTACAATACAATACTGTTATAATCTCTCTGGTACTTATGCCTATGAATACCTTTATGTAAGACATTAAGAGCCTGGCAGCTCCCAGGACCGGCTCATCATCGCCGGAAATTAATCTGTCTCTACAAGGAAGCTCCTGCAGCACTCTGTTGCCTCCTCCATTTTTCTTCCCCAGTCTTACCCTCATCATTATTCTCATTATCCTCCCACTGGCCTCTTCTCCTGCCCCAGGTGCCTCGTCCTCCTCAATATGATCTTGCGCCCGTCAGCCGTTACTCCACCACTAGTTTTGATTATTCTTCCCTCCTCTTACTCTTTCATTTCTGAGGATCAGGAGGAGTGTCAACAATATTCTAGATAAAAACACCGGTACCAAAGTGTCAACCCTTCCTCCGTAGTAACACTGGCCCTCTATGACAGCATCGTCTCTTCCTGTCAACGTTAAACCCAAGAAAGATAATATTGGTCTTTCTCATAACTAAACTCAACTCCCTCTTCTAATATTACCTTTAAAAACTGCCTTGGCCTGGTCATATCGCGTCGCATCCCTGAGTTTACATCATCCCCAAGAGAACACCTTTAACCCACGAGTCAAAATATATGCCTCGTGTGAAATCCAGATTCTCTTGTCAGTATCAGGTCATCGTGCCGACACCAGAGCCTACAAGGCAACACCAGTCATTCTAACCAACACGAGTGTGTTATGGCACCCAAAATCCTGAACCAAAAGGAGCACCAAGTGTTGGTACTGATTCCCTGTGAACAACAGCGTCTCGTGCGTTATAACACAAACTCCCCAAGATACCACTAACACAGCTAAAATAAGACAACATTAACTCCTTCCTGACAATATTGTTAATGATATTATCAACATCAACGAACATCGCATGTCAGTATTCTCTAGTACCAACAGCAACAGCCGCGCTCCTCGACGTCAAAATTTAACACCCGTTTAACAATATTGGTTCCCTTCAGTGATGTAGGTCTCGAGGCCGGTCTCTGCCTCGGTCTTGGCCTCGGACTTAGTGGTCTCGACTACATTTCTAGTTCCCATTAACATTACAGCAGTCTCCTGTGTCAGTATTAGTTCTCCGTACCAGAGGTAAACACAGGAGCCACCGCCAGCCCTTTTGCGCCAATGCTATTCTCACGGACCAATACCAGGCCACTTTGCCGACACCAGCGTCCCGTGACACCCAGTTGAGTCTGTTCTGCCTCACATGAACAACCATCAATCTTTCATATCCCAGTCGAGTTCATTTCGATATTGGGGCATTATCGCTCCTCCTCTGTATCACATGTTCTCACCAAACTTTCTCTTCATTTGGATCACCTCCTCCTTGTTTTAATAACACTGTAATCACATTTTCCTTTTCCTCGTCCGTCATTTACCTTTACTATTATTCCCGGTTATTGTGCATGCTAGTGTCTGTCTCGGTCTCACTCTCCTCCATTTACACCCCCCCCCCTCTTCCCTCTCTCTATCTGCAACGCCGTGTTCCTTCTGCCCCGTGGCCCTGGCTTCCTACCGTCTCCTGCAGGCTTGTCCTTCCCCTTTAACCTTCCTGTTGTACCCCACTCAGGAGCCTCTCCCCGTCTACGTCATCTCTCCTGTTATTATCACCGACTCCTACATATTACCTATTCCATTCACAATCATTTCATATTTCGAGCTTTTTAACGTTCATAAGTCCTCCTCCTTCCTTCTTTTTCTTATCATTATTCCGTTTATCATTTTACCACTGACTCACTGCTGCCTTCTTTCCTCCCGGTTTATTTTCCACACCTTTCTCTTCTCCTTTATATTCCATTTTTTTTTATGTTTACTATTTTTTCTCTTATTCCTATCTTCTATGTTCCATAAACCTGTCAACTTGTCCCCGAGTCTTTCTTTCTAGATTTTTTCATCAAATTCTCTGTCTTCTTTATCTCATTCCTCTTCTTTCCCTCTATATCGTTTTCGACCCTTCTCTCCATTTTCCCATTTCCTACGTCTTTCCAAACTTCATTTCTTTTTGTTTTTAGAGTTATTACATAATCTATCCACTGTCTTTGTCTAACTCTCTCTCTCTCTCTCTCTCTCTCTCTTCCAGCATCCAATTTTATTTTCCGTCTATTTCTTTCTCCCTCTTTTTTCTCACATTCTCCATCTTTCTCCCACTCTCCTCTCCTTCCCCGTGGCTCTTTCACACATTCTCCTCCTCCCATTCTCTTAACTATTTTCTCTCTTCCCCCTTGTCTTTCACCTACACTTCTCACATTCTCTCTCTCTTCCTCTATTTTCTCTTTTTCCCCGTGGCTCTCTCACACACTCCTCCTCACCTTCTCTCTCTTTCTCCCACCAAGTCTCTCACTCACGCCTCCTCACCTTCTCTCTCTCTCACCTTCTATTTTCTCTCTTGCGCCTGGCTCTCTCATACACTCTCTTCCACCCCTCCCCTCTTTCTCTCTCTCTTTTATCCCTTCCTCTTTCTTTTCTCTCATCCCCTTGTCTCTCTTCTACACTCACCACCTCTACATCAGAGCACCAGTCATCCAACATGCTATCTCTCAATTGTAGTCCCTCTCTGGAGGCCATTGAGAACCCACGACGAGATCGGAGATGCCATCAGCGGGCCATTCTCTGACAGACAAAGCAGTCGTCGTGGAAGTAATGGTTACGACTCGTGCTAGTCTATTACGTCATCTCTGGTAGTCTGAAGTCAGCAAGATCTTACAACTGTTTTGTGGTAGTGGCAGGGAAACACACCTGCTCTCATCTCTCATACACCTGAATATTAGGCACCCCAGTTAATTTTATCTTATGGTTAAACACCCTAATCTAATCTAACCCTCCTCAGGTAGCGTTAGGGTGTTTAATCAAGTGAAATAATTTGGGGTGGCTCATCTTTAGGTGAACCAAATGTTTCCAAATATGTGTTTAAGTGATAACAAAACGGGATGTGTGTGTCCAGTGTCGTGATGAGCTGCAACCTTCTGTAGTTCAGTAGATGCATCATGAATTTATCCAGCCAAAAAACATTATCATAATCACTCTAAATGAAAACAATTGAAAGTATTTTGCGTTAGGAAGGACAGAGACTAATGCTTCGGGGATGGTGACATATAGCGGAGTAAGAAAATGTATAAATCCGTCAGCACCTGGTACACGGCGAGAGGTATTTGTGACCCCGCACGGGGCCTCACCCTCACACACACACACGTAAACAAACAACACTATATATCATAACCTTTCCCAGAACAACATAACAGTATCCGTAAGTTTAATATATATATAAAACTGGCTGTATTTTATTTATTTATTCATTTAGTTATTATTAGTTCGCTGACTGTAGGTATCAACTATGGACGCCAAACTTCAGAGATGCTCACTACCATGCATTGTGTGCTATAACACTTGCTTATTTACTAATGTACCGTTTGAAATGTATAATAACTTTAATCTCATCTCCAGCTATTCAGAATCACTCTCTTACAAATTAAACTTCCTCCTGTGTTGTAATCATTAATTCATGCCCCCCACCAGTATGAGTTTCTCCTAGTGAAGCCATAGACTCACACCTCCCACTGTTTTACGTATATTTCTTTTATCTTAGCATCTGTTGTCTGGTGCACAAGCTGACTTAATGAACCTACTTTAAAGTTCTTGGTTGTTTACACCACATAAACATACAGACAATAGTAGTGGTGCTGTACCCAAAACCACCCTCGCTACAAGGAACCATCAACTTGCGCTCTAAACTGCCACATTCCTTATAGTCATTAACGACTTCCGAGAAGAAAGTGTCTCTCACAACTACAATGAACGAGTTCGTTAAGGTCTAGAATAGTATTCTGTAGAGGAGGAGTATTTCTCTTAATGACATGAGCGGCGTAGCACTGTAGTTCCTCCAGGTACTCAGGCCCTCCCCCAGGGTACAGCAACTGTCAAGTGTGTCAGTTGCCGGCTGTCAGGTGTGATCATTATGGTCATTCATCATATTCTGGTAAAGTGAACACGAAAGCCTCTTGGAGTGTGTCTTGGTGAGGAAAAGACAGAGCCAGACAAGGACACGAAATAAAGATAATCTACTACTATATAATATAAACACTAATAGACGACGTGTGACTGGAGGAGTGTTTCTAGTAGGACATTGTTTTTTTTTTTTATCTGCAGAAAATATTAAAAGGTCATTCGAGGAAATTAGTTATATGACAATGTACCGTAATAGTGTACCGGACGGCGTGTCACGAGTCGTGTAGTACAACCGGCACAGGGAGTACGGCACAGTACAGTACACGCAGGCGGGTTTTAACACGACGGAGAGCCAGCAACGTTCACTTATGATTTATTCTTCAGGCGTGGGGGAACAGCTAGAGTGAGGGCCAACTGGCTCATTAGGAATTCATTATTACATACTTACTCTTATCATCCGCTTAAGATACTTAAAGTCGGAGCATCATTTTCAACATCTGGGTCAATGTCTTTGATAACAATGTAGAGAAGGAAATTACAATGTGTAGTATTATGAAACACCCAAAAGCTATCAGACAATAATCATGACCCAGATCTAAAGTGGGTAAAGCTTTACATGAAAGTATTCCTTGTGAGATATGTTGTGACAATCTAGCGAAAAGGATAACAACATTTGGCATCAAGAGTCATCACGGGTCATCACCGTTTGAAAAAAAATCGTTTTACAACTTAGAAAAAAATTTGAGAGAAATAACATCAAAGGGCAACTTGAGATGTCATAGTTTCTCCTCTTTTTACCAGCAGGAGTCTCGTCACATCATCCTATCCCCATATTTTGATACCTACCCAAACTTCTGCTCCATCTTATATCATTTCTCACCCACACCCTCACACACGCCCCTACTGTATACATTACCAACCACCAAAGCCACTCACCCTCTTCCGCTTCTTCAAGCCACCCGTAAGACTCTAGCTTCCGATAAGACTAACCAACTCCTTCCTTCCTTCCACCTCCTCCTCCTCTATCCTCTTATGTCACCACCTTCCTCTTCCTTCTCCTCCAGCCAACCACATGACTCCAGTTTCCGCCAAAAGTAACCAACTCCCTCCTCCTCCTTCTCTATCCTCCTATGTCATGCCCTGCCTCTTCCTTCGCCTCCAGCCAACCACATCACTCCAGTTTCCTAAACGATTGACCAATTCCCTCCTTTTACTACTCCTTTCCGCTCCTTCTTTTCCCTCTTCCTCCTCACACCGCTATCTCCTCTTCTTATACCTCCAGCAGCCACCAGTACCGCCAACTACGAGCCCTCACCCTCGGCCACCACGAAACAGAAAGACTCCCATCCCCAACCCTTACCCGCCTACCTGACACCCGCAGCCACAGACAAAAGCCCCTGGGATGCATCACAGGCCCACCCACATCATTTACATCTCTTTCTGGTCTACTTATGTTTATAGTCATGATGTGAGTGGGTGATGGGATGAGGGGGGGGACAAGAGATGCTGTATCGTGATATTAAGGAACAGCACCACCAGACGCCGAGAAGATGGCCCGCGCTGAGATAACACAGGGCCACCCAAGGAAGATTGGTGGCCAGGTCTAGATGGTGATGATGGGAGGCAAGAGGTGAAGCATAGTGGGATGGGGGGAGGGGTGATGTATGGTGAATGATGGGAGGGAGAGGTGATGTATGGTGAAAGATGGGAGGGACGGAGGGAGGGGTGATGTTTGTTTGGTGGAAGAGGGGGGAAGGGAGGGAGGGAGGGGTGATGCATGGTGGAAGAGGGGAGGTAGGGAGGGGTTATGTATGGTGGAAGAGGGGAGGGAGGGAGGGAGGGATGGTGTTTGGTGGATGAGGGGAGGGATGGAGGGGTGATGTACGGTGGAAGGGGGGAGAGAGGGAGGAAGGGGTGATATATGGTGGAAGAGGGGAAGGAGGGAAGGGTTATGTATGATGGAAGAGGGGAGGGAGGGAGGGAGGGGGGAGGGAGGGAGGGAGGGGCTGTGGGAAGAGTGATAATTACACATCAACGTCGACCAAGACGATGATGACGATACTGCTGACTGTAATAAGAGTGATGGTGATAATAATGCTACTGCTGATGATACTAATTATTAATATTATTATAATTAGGAAAAAGGGTGATAATTATGACGACCTGATAATACTGGTGACGATGGCAGGGATGATGACTTTGTAACCGAAAATAGTGTTTAACGACGACTAAGTAACTATGTCAGTAAGATAGCATTCAGATATCCGCCCAGTCACTAGCCATCAGCGAAACAAGGAAATTTATAGAAGTAAACACCCACAATGTGTGTGTGTGTGTGTGTGTGTGTGTGTGTGTGTGCGCGCGCATGTGTGTGTGTGCGCGCGCATGTGTTTGTGTGGTCAGTATTTGATATTTGCTAAAATATTATTTTTATTTTCTCATCTGCCGCTGCTTCCAAATATTACTGAAACTCCAAAACAGTATTTTCTTTACAAAACACTTTTACTAGAGGAGGAAAGTGACGAAAACTCGAGTCAATATCAACACTGGGCTTTACGACTTTCTTTCTTAAACTTGTGAGAATTTAGTGTATCTTTTACAGACTAAATTAACTTATAGAGCCACTTTACGAGAAGATACACCAAATAATACCATTTACCCCTCAATGAATCCTGTACCAGGAGCACACAAATTATGTTCCGGGACAGATATTAACAAACCTTATTTCGAGACACGGCCACTGAGACAGACTCCACCTCATACACCAGGCTGAATGAAGCCTCGTCTTGCGTGTAGGAGCGGATTAGCCGGTTCTATTTACACAAGTCTGGCAATAGTTCCGCCCTCTTAGTGCACGACCCTTGCATGTGAGTGAAAGGCTCTTCTCTGAAGACACGCAACACCAAGGTAATCCACGCCACGCTGTCTGCTTCATAGTCTGTTGTGAACAGACAGTTCCTGAAGTAAACTGTTTGACACAGTTAATAAAAAGTCATACACTGAAGTAAACTGTTTGACCCAATAATCGAATTCATTCTCAGTAGAAATGATGGTTACAATCATCTATTTAAGGAAGCTATTGAGGAGAGAGTTATGGCAAGCTATAGCTGTTTATATATTGTTATAGGTCACCTGTTGCATGATGTGTTGCTCAACGAACACTTATTGAGACACCGGCTGTTAACTTTCACCCTTTCGAAGTTTGTACAGTAATATATAGAGCGAGGAGAGGGAAGTGGGGGGAGAGTAATGTCTGGGGGTCCTCGTGTGATGGAGGCAATAATCGAAACCCATTCATAAGAACCCACAAACACAGTCAAGTTTACCTTCGAGAGAAGCTTTCGTCTTTATTCAAGACATCTTCAGACGAAAGCTAAGGTACTCCGTTGTTTCCATCTTCCCGTGTGATTTTATGAAGATATATATATATATATATATATATATATATATATATATATATATATATATATATATATATATATATATATATATATATATAAATATATATATATATATATATATATTCAGGTCTCGATACCTTATTAATGTGAGAGATGAAACTACCCTCCCTCCTAGTCGGCTCTTCCAGCACTATTTTTAGCATGTAAATAAATATCATGATAAATACCTGTAAATTTGTAATCTGCGTAATAAAATTTCAACATTATATACTTGCAAGAATTTGCTTGTCCTGTTTTCTGAAGTAATATTGGTAATTGGTCCAATTTAAAAAAAAATAGAGGAGTTAGAAAAACATATCATAAGCGCGTGTGTGAGTTGAATCGGGATAAAATCCGTCACTCCTGGTGCTCTTGTGCACGTGTTCACCCACTCCGTCTCCTATGGCGACGGACGAGTGGCGACGGGGACAGGCAGGGATGACAGTCGGGAGTCGCTAGTCACAACTCTGTACATGGACGGCACAAATAAGATGGTCGTTTATGCACTAAAATCTAGGCAGTAGTGCAATCCGTTCCTGTCTGTACGACTGAGCATCCCTTTCGAGGTGCCAATCTGCTCAACCCACACGCGGAGGGGGCTAGAAAATGTGCCCTAAACAACGCCTGCCTAAAAACCCAACCTGGCTGGGCAACCGCACCCAGTAAAGTCATCCTTATGCGGTCGAAAACAAAATCAAAATCCAAACAAAAACAAACTACACAACCTTTTATGGTCGCTGCATGGAATGTCAGGACCCTTCTGGATACTGGCACAAATGAGCGTCTTGAAAGAAGAACTGCCCTTGTGGCAAAAGAGCTGGATAGGTATAACATCGAACATAGCAGCCATCAGTGAGTCCCGGCACCCAGACGAGGGTCAACTCTCAGAACGGGGGTCTGGCTATACATTCTTCTGGAAGGGTAAGCCTGCTGAGGAGAGAAACCACATTTACGGAGTTGGCTTTACCATTTGCCAACGCATCCTACACAGGCTAATTGAAATGCCTATTGGGATCAGCGTGGATCTCTTTACGCTTAGATTCCCACTGAATCACTCGCGTCAAGCCTTCTTTATCAGTGCATACGCCCCAACACTGGATACAGAGGAAGACATCAAGGAGGCCTTTCACGCCGATCTCGACAGAGTGCTAACCTATATCCCCAGAGAAGATAAGGTTGTACTCCTTGGTGACTTCGCTGCCAGAGTTGCCCGAGATGCTTACAAATGACAAGGAACCATAGGGAGAAATGGACTCCGGAAGTGTAATCCCAAAGGCCTACTCCTCCTCAGCTAGTGTGCTACACACAACCTCACTATCACCAATACGTTGTTCAGGCAGGCTCACAAGTTCAAAGGTTCGTGGCAACACCCACGACCCAAACACTGGCATCTCATTGACTACATCATTGTCAGAGAAAGAGATCGCAGAGAAGTCCTCATCATCCATGACATGCATGGCTTACACCACTGCGACACTGATCATCGCCCCGTCAAAACCAAGCTTTCACTTCACGTCATCCCAAAACGGCGAAGGCAGCAAGCCTCTAGAAGAGGTTTTAACACTAAGCGTCTGGAGAATCCAGCGGTAGCACATGCTTTCAAAGAGCAGCTCTAACATGGGCTGATAAACAACCCGACAACAAAAAACCAAATCCCAGTGATGAAAATGAACCGGCAATCAATGTACTCGTCGATGATAAAGGTGTTGCTTTAACTACAGAACAACTCCCACTAAAACATTTTATGGGCCAATCACTTGCGGCGCAGACCACCTCCGCTCATCAGATGGTGTAACTCCACAATTAAAGACGATGAAGGCTTCCTTTAGCGCTGGAAAGAGCACTACCATTCACTGCTCAACCGAAACACTGATGTGGATATCCTAACCACCCAACAGGTGCTTCAGCACCCAGAGCTGACCTACCTCAGCGATCCTCCATCTCTGGATGAGGTAGCTATTGCCACCAAACAGATTAAAAATAACAAAGCCTCAGGGCCTGATGGCATCCCAGCCGAGGTGTATAGAGCAGGAGGACCTCTGCTTACCAGCCGTCTCTACTCTCTTCTGGAGAATATATGGGAAAAGAAGGAAATATCAAGGTCTAAAAGACTTCCTCCATCGTCAATATTTATAAGAACAAGGGAGACCGGTCAGCCTGTGGCAGCTACTGTCCATAGCTGGCAAGATTATCGCCCGAGTCCTCCTTAACAGACTTCTTCCTGAAGCAGAAAACTTCCTCCCAGAATCTCAATCTGGCTTTAGACCATCATGTAGTACCACTCACATGACCTTTGCTGCCCGTCAGATACAAAAAAGTGCAGAGATCAGCGTCGTGATCGGTACATGGCTTTCATTGACCTAACGAAGGCATTCGACTCGGTCAACAGAAAAGCCCTCTGGTGGACCCTCAGTTGTTTTGGCTGACCACCAATTCATTTTCTTAACACACACAGATTCCTTTAGTCTAAATGAGAAAGATAAGACTTAGCCATTTTTTTGTATATTTTTTTTGTACACCTGAAAATATAACAAATTACTGAGAAACACAAAGTTCACAATAAAATCACATTAAAAACATATTGCTCATTTGATTAGGGACGAAAATCGTAAATCGAGATAAATGAAACAAATTGATGAATCACATTGAAAATTTATGAAACTTAAAGGGCGAAGTGTTCTTATGGATGTTCACCTAACAAACACAATGCGAGTTACCTGTTCAGCGATAAACAAGCAAACACACACTCACACACACACACTCACACACACACACACACACACACGCACACACACACACACACACACACACACACACACACACACACACACACACACACACACACACACACACACACACACACACACACACACACACACACACACACACACACGCACACACACACACACACACTGACTCACACACTCACACACACACTCACACTCACACGCACGCACGCACACACACACACACCACAAACAAACTTTGCAAAATAGTTCAACATTTCGTGACTGTGGTCTTAAGGTCAGGGTCAGGTTAGAGGCTACAACCACTCACTACTAACCTGACCAATTGACGGAGCCAACATTCACTCGAGAACCAGACGGGATAACTTAACCAATATTCATCACTTTTGTATTATAGAATTGATGTGTCTGTTCCTCATATACCGTCATCACATTCGAGCATTGGGATGTAATAAACACAAATGACCTAACCTAACCTAACCTGCCACTAAAACCAGATTTTCTATTACATAACGCTAAGACAGTGGTTCTCAACCTTGTTTGCCCCATGCACCCCTTTCACCATATGTCAGAATGTCATTCCCCCCTCCTTTCCAAGATTGTCTGCCTCAAAAAGTGCATTCCAAATAATATGCATATAATACTGAAAAACCTTTATTTTTTCCATATTAGTACATATACATTTACAATTTTACATGGATTATTTTTATAGTGGAGTTTTACAAATTAAATGCCAATTGAAAATGTTGATGGATTTTTAAAACTTGAATAAAAGTAAAATAGTTTTTTTTTATTTATAATGAATTACTTAACAGACCAAACTGAAGCATAATGCAATAAACAAAAAGTTCAATAGAATACCAGGATATTGTAAATTTGTAATTAATTTTATTCAGATGAAGATGACAGTCAATGAGAAACCTGTGATTGTTTTTTCTTCGCCAATTCTGGGATACGCGGAGGAGTGCTTGAAAGGGCATAACGCAGGTCATTTTCTACCTCTAATCTACTACGTTGCTTCGTTTTAATTTGCAACAGAGTTGAAAAGCCTGACTCACAAAGATATGTCGACACAAACGGAAGCAATGCACGGATAGCTCTTTCTGCCACTTTTGGGTAGGAATCGCACATCAAGGGCCAAAATTATGTGATTGATTTCTCATCGAACATATCTCTTGCTCCCGAATCAGTTGGGGGAATTCCCCCCCCTGGTTGAGAACCCCTGGTGTAGATGATGATGGTGTAGATGATAATGGTGTAGATGATGATGGTGTAGATGATAATAGTGTAGGGGGCTTTTAAGAATATGAAGTGGTTATCTTGACCTTGTAATAAGACAAAAATAATTAAATTTTCTTGTTCAATGTTAATATCTGTTTTAACTTAATTTAACTTAACTTCACCTGAACTTATCCTAAATCTAATCCCACCTAACTTAATCCTAACCTAATGTGATCTTAGGTTAAGTTAGATCACCTATGGCCTAGAAAACAGTGCGTTAATGATGGAAATAAGGCAAACAGAGTATTGGGTTTTATATCTAGAAGTATAAGTAATAAGAGTGTGGAGGTCATATTGCACTAATCAGGAAGTACCTCGATTATACTGTTCAATTCTGGTGCACTTATTTATAGAATGGATATCAAATAACTGGAGTCAGTGTAGCGAAGAATAACGAAAATAATTCTGGGACTTAGAAACCTTCCATATCAAGATAGATTAAAGAAATTTAACTTGCATTCCCTACAAAGACCAAGAGTGCTGGGAGATATGATAGAAGTCTACTTCTGTAAGTTGATGTTGTTAAGGTTGTACATTGACAGTATTTGTTTGTTCCAGTAGTAAGTGCGCTGCACTTGCTGGTGTTGAATGTCATTTACAGTGCATTTCCATCTTGCCCGGCCACAAAATACCTCATCTCGTTGACATATCCTTGGCCTGTACATTTTTGGGCTTCTTTTCTTCTCGGTACTCTTCAACGAGCTCCCGAACGGACTGTACAAACAGGAAAAAGAAAATGATAAACAATACACAGCAGAAGACAAACAAAACTCTGTATAGAGTTTTGTTGTCTCTACTCATTCCTGGAAGTGAGGAGGGGCTAGCTACCGGCGGTGAGGAGGGGCTAGCTACCGGCGGTGAGGAGGGGCTAGCTACCGGCGGTGAGGAGGGGCTAGCTACCGGCGGTGAGGAGGGGCTAGCTACCGGCGGTGAGGAGGGGCTAGCTACCGGCGGTGAGGAGGGGCTAGTTACCGGTGGTGAGGAGGGGCTACTACCGGCGGTGAGGCTAGTTTCTGCACCCAA
>NW_024745319.1:0-13460 GCF_018991925.1 Homarus americanus | reverse complement strand
CTGACACTCCCCAGGTATCCACAGACACTCCGTGGCCACCTCCGACACCCCAGATACACCTCCGACACTCCCAGGTACACCTCCACACTCCCAGGTACACCTCCGACATTCCCAGGAACACTGCTGACACTCCCGGGCACACCCTGACACTCCCAGGCCACCTCTCTGACACTACAGGCATTCTCTTGACACCCCAGGCACACTGACACATTCAGGTACACTGACACTCCCAGGTACACTTCTTTCACCCCCAGGTACACCTCTGACACCCCAAGTACACCCTAGAAACCCCTGGTACACTTCTACACCCCAGGTACACCTCCGACACCCAGGCACACTCTACACCCCAGGCACACCTCACACCCCAGGCAGGCACACCTCCGACACTCCCCAGGCATACCTCTGACACCCCAGGTACACCTCCGACACTCCAAGGTCACACCTCTGACACCCATACCCCTTGACACCCCCAGGTACCCACTGACATTCTGCCACCCTGACACTCCCCAGGCACACCGCGACACTGCCAGGCACACCCTCCGACACCCCAGGCACACCTCCGACACCTGCACACTCCTCACACCCAGGCACACCTCTCACACTCCCCAGGCACACTCTCACACTCCCAGGCACACCTCTGACACCCAAGGCACACCTCTGACACTCCTATGTACACCTCTGACACTCCCAGTACTCCACTGACATTCCCTGGCACACCTTGACACCCCATGTACACCTCTGACACCCTGCACACCCAAGGACACTCCCCAGGCACTCCACTGACACTCCCTGCACACCCCTGACACTCACAGGCACCCCTGACACCCCAGGCCTCTGACACCCCAAGTAACCATGACACTCCAGCAACACCCCTGACATCTCCCCAGGCACACTCTGACACCCAAGCACCTCCTGACACTCCCCAGGCACACTTACACTCCCCAGGTACACCTGACAATCACAGGCACACCCTCTGACACTCCTAGTTACACCTCCGACACTCCCAGGCACACCTTGACAGTCCCAGGTACTCCACTGACTTTCCCTGGTACACCTCTCTGACACTCCCAGGCACATGTCCACACTCCCACATGCCACCTCTGACACTCCCAGGCACACTCTCTGACACTCCCAGGCACACCTTTTGACACTCCCCAGGTACACCACCTTGACACTCCCAGGTACACTGCTGATATTGCCAGGCACACCTGACCTCCAGGCACACCTCTGACACCCAGGCATCTCACACTCCCAGTTACACTCTCCTGACACACTCCCCAGGCACACCCCTGACACTCCCAGTTACACCTCTGACACTCTGTACACTCTGACACTCCCAGGCACACCCCTGGACACCCCCAAGCACTCCACTGACACATTCCCTGGCACACCTCTGACACTCCCAATGCAGACGTCCGACACCCCAGACACACCTCTGACACCCCCAGGCACACATCCACACTCCTAGCTAAGCACTTCTATACTCCAGGCACATCTCTGACACCCCAGGCACACCGCCAGACACCAGGCACTCCTCTGTCACTCCCTGACACACCTCTAAGACCTCATGTGCACCGCTGGACACTCCCAGGGTACACCAAGACACTGCCAGATACACCTCAGACACCGCCAGTACACCTCAGACACACTGCCAGTACACTCAGACACTCCCCAGGTACACCAGACACCTAAGGTACTTTGACACCCCAAGTGCACATCTTGACCCTCCGAAAATACCCCAAGGCCCCAGTATTCCCTGGGGTTCCCAGGCACACCTCCGACACTCCCCAGATACACCTCCGACACCCTCAGGTACACTTCTCACACTCCAGCACACCTCCTGACACTCCTGTGAACACCATGACACTCCAGGTGCCACCCCTGACACTCCCAGGCACACCTCTGACATTCACAGGCAATCCCTCTGACACTCCCAGGCACACCTCCGACATTCCCCCAGGCACACTCCGACACCCCAGGTACACTTTCACCCCCAGGTACACCTGGCACTCCTTGCACAATTCCTGAAACTCCCCTGGTACACTTCTACACTCCCAGGTACACCTCCTGACACTCCCAGTACACCCCACACTCCCCAGGCACACTTCTCACACTCCCCAGGCACACCTCCGACACCCCAGGCATACCTCTGACCTCCCAGGCACAATCTCCGACACCCAAGGTACACTTGACACTCCCAGGTACCCATTGACACCCCAGGCACTTCACTGACATTCCCTGGTACACCTCTGACACTCCCCAGGCACACCGCTGACACTGCCAGGCACACCTCCCCAGCCACCTGACACCCCAGCAGTGCACACTTCTCACACCCCAGGCACACCTCACACTCTGTGCACACCCCCACACCCCAGGCACACCTCTGACACCCTGCAAGACCTCTGACACTCCCATGCACACCTCTGACACTCCCAGGTACTCCACTGACACACTCCCCAAGCACACCCCTGACACTCTCACAGGCACACCTCTGACACCCCAGGCACACCCTGACACCCCAGGCACACCCCTGACACCCCAGGCACACCCCCAACACTCCCCAGGCACACTGCCTCACACTCCAGGGCACACCTGCTGACACTTTCACAGGTACACCCTGAGGATGCACACCTGAGACACTGCCAGGTACACCTCAGACACTCTGTGCACTTCAGACACCCAAGAGCATCTTGAGCACCCAAGCACTGACACCCCAGGCACACTCTGACCCCAGTATACCTCTGACACCCCAGGTACACCTGACACTCCAAGGCACCCTGAAATTCTTCCCAAAATTCTCACTCCCAGGTACTCCAAGCACTGACACCCCTGGCACACCTCACACCCCAGGCACACCCTCAGACACTGCCAGCACACCCTCAGACACTGCCAGCACACCTCAGACACCACAGGCACACCCCAGACACTCCACAGCACCCCTGACACCCCAAGGCGCACCTTATGACACACATCCAGGCACACCTCTGACACCCCAGGCACACCTCAGACACTCTCAGGCACACCGCTGACATTCCCCAGGCACACCCCTGACACTCCCCAAGCACACCTCTGACACTCACCAGGCACACCTCCTGACACCCCCAGGCACACCTCCGACACTCCCAGGCACATCTCTACACTCCCAGGTACACCTCCTGACAATCACAGGTGCCATCTCTGACACCCCAGGCACACCTCCTGACACTCCCAGGTACACCTTGACACTCCCAGGCATCTACTGACATTCTGTTACACCTCTTCTGACACTCCCCAGGTACACAGTCCAACACTCCCCACATACACCTCTGACACTCCCAGGCACACCTTGACACTCCCCAGGCATAATGGGCTGACACACAGGCACACCTGACACTCCCCAGGCACACCTCTGACACCCCAGGCACACTTCTCACACTCCCCAGGCACACCTCCGACACCCCAGGCACACCTCTGACAATCTGCACACCCCTGACACCCAAGGCACAACTCTGACACCCCACGCACACCCCTGACACCAAGTACCCACTGACATTCCCCTGCACACCTCTGGACACTCCCCACTGCAGACGTCCGACTCTTCCAGACAACCTCTGACACTCCCAGGCACATCTCTGACACTCCCAGAGGCACACGCCACACTGCCAGGCACACCCTGATAATCCCAGGCACTCCTGTGACACTCCCCAGGCACACACATCCGACACTCCCAGGTACACCTCTGACACCTCCAGGCACATCTCTGAGACTCCCAGGCACACCTCAGACACCCTAGGCACTCTGTCTGTCACTCCTCGGCACTCCCAAGTGCCGCCCGGCACTCCCAGGTACACCGCTGACACTGCCAGATACACCTCAGACACTGCCAGGTACACCTCAGACACTGCCAGGTACACCTCAGACACTCCCAGGTACCTCCAGACACTCCAGGTGCACCTCTGACACTCCCAAGTGCACCTCTGACCCTCCTAGGCACACCTCTGACACTCCCAGGTATTCCTCAGACACTCCCAGGTACACCTCCGACACTCCCAGATACACCTCCGACCTCCCAGGTGCACTTCTCCCCAGGTACCTCCGACTCTCCCAGGACACACTGACCTCCAGGTACACCTCTGCCTCCCAGGTACCTCTGACACTCACAGGTATTCCTCCCAGCACTCCCAGGTACCTCCGACATTTTCGACACTCCCAGGTACACTTCTTTCACCCCAGGTACCTCTGACACTCCCGTACACCTTAGCTCCTGGTACCTTCTTAACTCCCAGGTACCTCCGCTGCTCCCAGGTACACTTCTTACTCCCAGGTACCTTCTCACACTCCCGGTACCTCCAACTGCTCCCAGGTCTTCCTCTGCTCCCAGGTACACCTCCGACACTCCAAGGTACACCTCTGACACTCCCAGGTACTCCCCGACACTCCCAGGTACTCCTGACATTCCCTGGTACACCTCTGACCTCCCAGGTACACCGCTTCACTCAGGTACACCTCCGACACTCTCAGGTACACCTTCGACAACTCCCAGTACACCTCCCGGCCTCCAAAGTGCCTCGCCTCCCAGGCACTCGCCAGCCTCCCAGGCCTCCACCCCAGCATTCCCTGGTACCTCTGACATGCTGACACTCCCAGGTATTCTTCAGACACTCCCAGGTACACCTCCCATCTCCAGATACCTCTGACACTCCCAGGTACACTTCTCACACTCCCAGGTACCTCCGACACTCCCAGAACACCATGACACTCCCAGGTACACCTCTGACACTCCCAGGTACCTCCGACACTCTCAGGTACACCTTCGACACTCCCAGGTACACTTCTCACACTCCCAGGTACACCTCTCACACTCCCAGGTACACCTCTCACCTCTCAGGTACACCTCCTGACACTCCCAGGTACACCTCAGCACTCCAGTTACACCTCTGACACTCCAGTGCTCACTGACACTCCCTGGCACACCCCTGACACTCGGTGCACCTCTGACACTCCCAGGTACACCTCTGACCTCCAGGTACACCTCTGCACTCCCAGGTACACCGCTCACCTCCCAGGTACACCGCTGACACTGCCAGGTCACGCTCACACTCCCAGGTACACGCTGACACTCTCAGCCACCCCACCTCAGACACTCCCAGGTACCTCCGACACTCCCAGGTACACCTCCGACACTCCCAGGTACCCCTCACACACTCCCAGGTACACCTCCGACAATCCCACAGGTACACCTCTGACACTCCCAGGTACACCTCCGACACTCCCAGGTACACCTTTGCAACCTCCCAGGTACTCCACTGACATTCCTGGTACACCTCTGCTCTCCCAGTACACGTCCGGCACTCCCACATACACCTGTGACACTCCCAGGTACAACCTCCCAGGTACACCTTTGACACTCCCAGGTACACCTCTGACACTCCCAGATACCTCTGACACTCCCAGGTACACCTTTGACACTCCAGGTATCCACTGACATTCCTTGGTACACCTCTGACACTCCCAGGTACACCTCTGACATTGCAGGTACACCTCCGACACTCCCAGGTACACCTCCGACACTCCCAGGTACTTCTCACACTCCCAGGTACACCTCCGACACTCACAGGCACCTCTGATACTCCCAGGTACACCTCTGACACTCCCAGGTACCTCTGCTCCCAGGTACCTCTGACACTCCCAAGTACTCACTGACATTCCTGGTACACCTCTGACACTCCCCGTAGACGTCCGACACTCCCAGATACACCTCTGACACTCCCAGGTACATCTCTGACCTCCCAGGTACACGTCTGGCACTGCCAGGTACTCCTCTGATAATCCTAGGTACTCCTGTGACCCCTCAGGTACACCTCCGACACTCCCAGGTACACCTCTGACCTCCCAGGTACACCTCCGATATTCCCAGGTACCCACGATATTCCCAGGTACACCTCTGACACTCCAGGTACATCTCTCTGACCTCCCAGGTACCTCTGACACTCCCAAGTACACCTCACAGCACTCCCAGGTACACCTCTAACAATCCCTAGGTACTCCTTTGTCACTCCCTGATACACCTCTGACACTCCCAGGTGCACCATGACACTCCCAGGTACACCTCCAGCCTGCCAGTTATACCTCCAGACACTGCCAGGTACACCTCGAACCTCCCAGGTACACCTCTGAGCTCCCCAAGTACACCTCTGACACTCTGGTACACCTCCGACCTCCCAGGTACACCGTCAACACGCCCAGGTACACTTCTCACCTCCCAGGTACACCTCCGACACTCCCAGGTACACCGCCGTCACTCCCAGGTACACCTCTGACACTCCATGTTCACCTTTGACACTCCCAGGTACTCCACGACATTCCCTGGTACACCTCTGACACTCCCAGGTACACCGCCAACACTGCCAGGTACACCTCCTACCTCCCAATCTCCGACACTCCCAGGTACCTTCTCATACTCCAGGTACACCTCTGACACTCCCAGGTACACCCCTGACACTCCAGGTACACCTCCTAACACTCCCAGGTACACCGCTCACACTCCCAGGTACACCGCCTCACACTGCCAGGTACACCTCCAGACACTGCCAGGTACACCTCTGACACTCCCAGGTACACCTCTGACCTCCCAGGTACACCTCTGACCTCCCAGGTACACCTCTGACACTCCCAGGTACACCTCTGACACTCCCAGGTACCTTTGACACTCCAGGTACTCACTGACATTCTGTTTCTCCTCGCTCCCAGGTACCTCACCTCCCCGGGTACACCTCCGACACTCCACAGGTACACCTCTGATGCTCCCAGGTACACCTCTGACACTCAAGGTACACCTCTGACACTCCAGGTACACCTCTGACCTCCCAGGTGCTCCTGACACTCCCTAGGTACACCTCTGACACTCCCCAGGTGATCCGACACTCATGAATACCTCTGACACTCCCAGGTGCATCTCTGACCTCCCAGGTACACGTCTGCGCTGCCAGGTACACCTCTGATAATCCCAGGTACTCCTTGACCCCTCAGGTACACCTCCGACACTCCAGGTACCTCCCCCAGCACTCCCAGGTACACCTCCGTATTCCCAGGTACACCTCGTGTTCCCAGGTACCTCTGACACTCCCAGGTACATCTCTGACACTCCCAGGTATACCTCTGACCTCCTAGGTACACCTCTGACACTCTGGTACACCTCTAACACTCCCAGTACACCTCTACCTCCCAGGTACACTCTAACAATCCTAGGTACTCCTTTGTCACTCCCTGATACACCTCTGACACTCCCAGGTGCACCTCTGACCTCCCAGTACACCATGACACTGCAGGTTTACCTCGGACACTGCCAGGTACACCTCCAGACACCAGGTGCCTCCCACCTCCCAGGTGCACCGCTGGCACTCCCAGGTACACCTCTCGACACTCCCAAGTACACCTCTGACACTCTGGTACACCTCCGACACTCCCAGGTACACCGCCGACACGCCCAGGTACACTTCTCACACTCCCAGGTACACCTCCGACACTCCCAGGTACCGCCGTCACTCCCAGGTACACCTCTGACACTCCCATGTTCACCTTTGACACTCCCAGGTACTCACTGACATTCCTGGTACACCTCCTGACACTCCCAGGTACACCGCTGACACTGCCAGGTACACCTCCCTACACTCCCAGGTACACCTCGACCTCCCATACCTGCTTGACACTCCCAGTACCTCTGACACTCCCAGGTACATCTCCCAGCCTCCCAGGTCACCTCTGACACTGCCAGGTACCTCTGACAATCCCAGGTACTCCTGCTGACACTCCCAGGTACACATCCGACCTCCCAGGTACATCCTGACACTTCCAGGTACATCTCTGACGCTCCCAGGTACCTCTGACACTCCTAGGTACTCCTCTCTCCTCGCCGACACGCCCAGGTACACTTCTCCACCTCCCAGATTATCACCTCGACCTCCAGTTTGCCGTCACTCCCAGGCCACACCTCTGACACTCCATGTACACCTTTGACCTCAGGTACTCCACTGACATTCCCTGGTACACCTCTGACCTCCAAATTACACCGCCCCAGGCTTTCCAGGTACCTCCTACACTCCCAGGTACACCTCCGACACTCCAGGTACCCTTCTCATACTCCCAGGTACACCTCTGGCCTCCAGTTTTCTGAGCACTAACATGTGCCTCTGACACTCCAAAGGTACACCTCTGACACTCCCAGGTACACCTCTGACAATCCCAAGTTCTCCACTGGCATTCCCTGGTGCCTCTAACACTCCCAGGTACACGTCCGACTTGCTCCACATACACCTCTGACACTCCCAGGTACATCCCCGACACTCCAGGTCCACCTCTGACACTGCCAGGTACACCTCTGACAATCAGGTACTCCTGGCAGACGCTCCCAGGTACACATCCGACACTCCAGGTACATCTTATTGCTTCAGGTACATCTGACACTCCAAGGTGCCTATCTGACCTCTGGAACTCCTCTGTCACTCCCTAATGCACCTCTAAGACTCTCATGTTACCGCTGACATACAGGTACCTTCTCACACTCAGGTACCTCCGACACTCCCAGAACACCATGACACTCCCAGGTACACCTCTGACCTCCCAGGTACACCTCTGACACTCTGGAATCATTCATCTGACCTCCAGGTACCTCCGACATTTCAAAGGTACCTCCGACACTCCCAGGTACACTTCTTTCACTAGGTACACCTCTGACACTCCATGTACCTCGAAACTCCTGTTGCCTTACCTCCCAGGTACACCTCCGACACTCCCAGTACACTTCTTACACTCCCAGTACACTTCTCACACTCCCAGGTACACCTCCGACACTCCCAGGTATACCTGACCTCCCAGGTACACCTCCGACCTCAAGTACACCTCAGCCTCCAGGTACTCCCTTGACACTCCAGGCCTCCACTGACATTCCCTGGTACACCTCTGACACTCAGATTTTTACCGCTGACACTGTCAGTACCTCGACACTCGTTGCACCTTTGACACTCCCAGGTACTCACTGACATTCCCTGGTACACCTCTGACACTCCCAGGTACACCTCTGACACTCCCAGGTACACCTCTGACACTCCCAGTTACACCTCTGACACTCCAGGTGCTCAGCTGACACTCCTGGCACCCTGACACTCCACAGGTACACCTCTGACACTCCCAGGTACACCTCACCGGCCTCCCAGGTACACCTCTACCACTCCAGGTACCGCTCACACTCCCAGGTACACCTCTCACACTCCAAGTGCACCTGACCTCAAGGCACACCTCTGACACTCCCTATGTACACCTCTGACGCTCCCAGGTACTCCGCAGCATTCCCTGGTACACCTCTGACGCATCCCAGGTACACCTCTGACACTCCCAGTTACACCTCTGACGCTCCCAGGTACTCCACTGACTGCTCCCTGGCACCCCTGACGCTCCACAGGTGCCTCTGACCTCCCGGTGCACCTCTGATGCTCCCAGGTGCACCTCTAACCTCCAGATTACCGCTCACTCCAGGTACCGCTGACGCACTGCCGGGTACACCTCCAGACACTGCCAGGTACCTCAGACACTGCCAGGTACACCTCAGACACTGCCAGGTACACCTCAGACACTCCCAGGTACACCTCAACCTCCCAGGTACACCTCCGACACTCCCAGGTATACCTCCCAGCCTCCCAGGTAAACCTCCGACACTCGAAGGTACCTCTGACACTCCATGTACTCCCTTGACCTCCCAGGTACTCCACACTGGCATTCCCTGGTACACCTCTGACCGCCAGGTACCTCAGACACTGCCAGTTATACCTCAGACGCCGCCAGAGTACGCGAACCTCCCAGGTACACCTCAGACACTCAGGTGCACCCTCTCACCTCCAAGTGCACCTGTGACACATCCAGGCACACCTCTGACACTCCAGGTACACCTCAGACACTCAGGTACACCGCTGACATTCCAGGTACACCTCTGACACTCCCAAGGTACACCTCTGACACTCCAGGTACACCTCCGACACTCCAGATTGCACCTCCGACACTCCCGGGTGCACTTCTTACACTCCCAGGTACACCTCCGACAGTCCACAGGTACACCTCTGACCTCCAGGTACACCTCTGACACTCCAGGTACGCAGCGACCTCCCAGATTGCTCCACTGACATTCCCTGGTACACCTCCTGACCTCCCAGGTACACGTCGACACTCCACATACACACCTCCTGACACTCCAGGTACCCCTCTGACACTCCCAGGTACGCCTTTGACACTCCCAGGTACCTCTGACCTCCCAGGTACACCTTGACCTCCCAGATTGCTCCACTGACACATTCTAATTTTTCTCTGACCTCCAGGTACACCGCTGACGTTGTAGGTACACCTCCGACACTCCAGGTGCACCTCCGATGCTCAGGTACCCTTCTCACACTCCCCAGATTGCACCTCCGACATCACAGTTGCACCTCTGACGCTCCAGGTACACCTCCTGACCTCCAAGGTGCACCTCTGACCTCCCAGTTGCACCTCTGACCTCCCAGGGCCTCCACTGACATTCCCTGGTACACCTCTGACACTCCCGCGATGAATCCGACCTCCCAGATACACCTCTGACACTCCCCAGGTACATCTCTGACACTCCCAGGTACACGTCTGGCACTGCCGGTACCTCGATATCCCAGGCCTCCTGTGACACTCCCAGGTACACCTCCGACACTCCAGGTACCTCTGACACTCGGGTACACCTCCGATATTCCAGGTACGCACGATGTTCAGGTACACCTCTGACGCCAGGTACATCTCTGACACTCCAGGTACCCTCTGACACTCCTAGGTACACCTCTGACACTCTGGGTACACCTCTAACACTCCAGGTACACCTCCTGACACTCCCAGGTCCACCTCAGCAATCTAAATTTGCTCGCTGTCGCTCCTGATGCACTAACACTCCAGGTGCCGCTGACACTCCCAGGTACACCGCTGACACCAGTTACATCCCAGGCCTCCTGTGACACTCCCAGGTACACCTCCGACACTCCCAGGCACCTCTGCACTCCCAGGTACTCCGTTTCCCAGGTACACTTACGATATTCCCAGGTACCTCTGACACTCCCAGGTACATCTCTGGCTTGCTCCCAGGTACACCTCTGACACTCCCTGGTCACCTCTGACACTCACAGGTACACCTCTAACCTCCCAGGTACCTCTGACACTCCCAGGTACTCTAACAATCCTAGTACTCCTTTGTCGCTCTGATACCTCTAACACTCCAGGTGCAGCCCCAGCACTCCCAGGTACACCGCTGACACTGCCAGTTACACCTCCAGACACTGCCAGGTACACCTCAGACACTGCCAGGTACACCTCGAGCCTCCCAGGTACACCTCACACACTCCCAGGTGCACCGCTGGCACTCCCAGGTACCTCTGACACTCCCAAGTACACCTCCCAGCACTCACAGGTACCTCAGACACTCTCAGGTACACCGTCACTCCCAGGTACACCTCTGACACTCCCAATGTACACTCTGACACTCCCAGGTATTCACTGACATTCCTGGTACACCTCTGACACTCCCAGGTACACCACGACACTGGGTACACCTCCTGCTCCCAGTACCTCCGACACTCCCAGGTACACTTCTCATACTCCCAGGTACACCTCTGACCTCCCAGGTGCACCTCTGACACTAAGTACCTCTGACACTCCAAGGTACACCTCTGGCACTCCCAGGTACACCTCTGACAATCCCAAGATCTCCACTGACATTCTGGTACACCTCTGACACTCCCAGGTACCGTCCGACACTCCCACATGCCTCTGACACTCCCAGGTACATCTCTGACACTCCCAGGTACACCTCTGACTGCTGCCAGGTACACCTCTGACAATCCCAGGTACTCCTGTGAGCTCCCAGGTACACACCCGACACTCCCAGGTACATCTCTGACACTTACAGGTACATCTCTGACACTCCCAGGTACACCTCTGACACTCCTAGGTGCTCCTCTGTCCTCCCTAATACACCTCTAAGACTCTCATGTGCACCGCTGACACTCCCAGGTACACAGCTGACACTGCCAGGTACACCTCGAACTCTCCCAGGTACGCCTCAGAGACGCCAGGTGCACTCTGACTCTCCCAAGTGCACCTCTGACCCTCCTAGGCACACCTCTGACACTCCCAGGTATTCCTCCAGACACTCCAGGTACACCTCCGACACTCCCAGATACACCTCCAGACCTCCCAGGTACACTTCTCCACACTCCCAGGTCACACCTCCGACACTCAGGAACACCATGACACTCCCAGGTACACCTCAGACCTCCCAGGTACACCTTTGACACTCCCAGGTACTCCTCTGACACTCCCAGGTACACCTTTGACACTCCCAGGTACACCTCTGACACTCCCCTGGTACTCACCCCAGCTCCCTGGTAAACCCCTGACACTCTGAAGTACCTCTGACACTCACAGGTACACCTCAGACACTCCCAGGTACGTCTCACCCCTCCTGGTACACCTCTGAGACTCCTAGGTACTCCTCTGTCCTCCTGATACACCTCTAACACTCTCAGGTACACCGTGACACTCTTAGGTACACCTCTGACACTGCCAGGTACACCTCAGACACTGCCAGGTACACCTCAGACACTGCCAGGCACACCTCCAGACACTCCAGGTACACCTCAGACACTCCAAGGCACCCTACTCCCAAGTGCACCTCTCACACTCCCAGGTACACCTCCGACACTCCCAGGTACACCTCCTGACCTCCCAGTTACCCTCTGACACTCCAAGGTACACCTCTGACACTCCCAGGTACACCTCTGACACTCCCAAGTACTCCACTGACATTCCTGGTACACCTCTGACACTCACGTGAGCGTCCGACACTCCCAGATACACCTCTGACACTCCCAGGTACACATCCGACACTCCCAGGTACACCTCTGACACTTCCAGGTACATCTCTGACCTCCAGGTACACCTCTGACCTCCTAGGTACTCCTCTGTCACTCTGATACACCTCTAAGACTCTCATGTGCACCGCTGACACTCCCAGGTACACCGCTGACACTGCCAGATACACCTCGAACACTGCCAGGTACACCTCAGACACTGCCAGGTACACCTCAGACACTCCCAGGTACACCTCAGACACTCCAAGGTGCACCTCTGACACTCCCAAGTGCACATCTGACCCTCCTAGGCACACCTCTGACACTCCCAGGTATTCCTCAGACACTCCCAGGTACACCTCCGACACTCCCAGATACACCTCCGACACTCCCGGTACATTCTCCACACTCCCAGGTACCTCCGACACTCCCAGGAACACCGTGACACTCCCAGGTACACCTCCTGAGCACTCCAGGTACACCTCTGACACTCTGGTAATCCTCTGACACTCCCAGGTACACCTCCGACATTCCCAGGTACTCCGACACTCCCAGGTACACTTCTTTCACCCC
>NW_024745318.1:0-4770 GCF_018991925.1 Homarus americanus | reverse complement strand
GAGGATCTGGGCATGACGAATCAGTTGGTGACGATTCCTTCAGGGTCAGGAAGACTCCTGAAGTCAATCTAGGTGCCAAGACCCTCACTGATCTCATAGATCTGAATAACATCCAGGCTGGCAGTGAGCCCCCCCTTACCTGCAGCCTCGCCAATGTTCAAGTCAGAGCTTTCCTGGACAACCCCATGCATGTCCCTGCCTGGCCCTCGCACACTCAGAGTATAGAGCGTTGTGTACAGCAAGTGAGCGAGGCCAGCAGTCACGTGTACAGCCAGGAGAGGAGGCAAGGCTACATCCGAGCTCAGGTGGTCAGCAGGGAGGTGATGAGTAGAAACAGAAGCAAGAAAGACATGTTCTCTATGGTGTGCAGCAACACCGGGTCGTAGTAGTAAAACTGGTTTTTGTATTTGATGATTTTGTTTTCTAAAGGAATATTAAATTTAATAAATGTGTCAAGATCATTCGTTTCACTA
Organism: Homarus americanus; assembly: GCF_018991925.1. Classification (NCBI taxonomy): domain Eukaryota; kingdom Metazoa; phylum Arthropoda; class Malacostraca; order Decapoda; family Nephropidae; genus Homarus; species Homarus americanus. The sequence continues at coordinate 4,297 of NW_024745318.1, read as the reverse complement.
TTCTGGATCATTTTCATCCTAATAAATTAACCTGATACATTTACTTTACTTTAAATAAGCTATTTAGTGGTGTTGGTAAAAGGGTGGGGATACTGAATTTTCATAAGATTTCAAGTTAAAATTTACCTAGCAAAAAATGAAAACTTTTCAAATCTGAAGATATCACATGATTCTGCACATAGAACTACATTATTAATACCATGGGCCGATTTTTCAAACTCAAAAAAAAATAATTCGCCTCCGTATGACACACCCTACTATACAGTACTGTGTTCGGGGCGTGTTTGTGGGTCTCTACTGCCGCCTCCCTATCGTTGAGTTGCTCCCCACTTACCGTAACCAGTCGAGGTCACTGTGGGAGGCCATGTACGGTACAGTACAGCACAGAGTCACGCCCCCCTCAACAACGTCCGCACCTCGCCTGCTGAATACAGTATTTACAAATGTGACCATAAACCCCAACAATTGTAGCAAATTACAAGTCCCGGGATTTGCCCCTGGTATTAACACAGTGACAAGCGTCCCATTCCTGGTAAGTAGCAGGTGGCCGGAGGTAGTGCAATCCTCTCCCAGACTACACGGAGATGAGAGAGAGCTGGCTGACCATCATGGTAAGGACGCGTCACTATATGGACCCCAGGGAGGCCATTATCGCAAGTTAAGTGAAAGGCATTTGGAATACTGGACGACTAGACGCTATATGAATTTCTTTACCCTAGTTTTCCCACCGATAATAATGAGTACAAGGGAGGTAGTCTCATCGGCGTTCATCAACACCATAGCCGTCTCAGTTACCTATTGCTCGTACAAGGTTTTTGAATGAAATAGTTTTACTATTATCAGGAACTTTCAAACTACTACATGAAATAATATATATATATATATATATATATATATATATATATATATATATATATATATATATATATATATATATGGTTATTGTATATATGTCATTGGTTTATTTGCTATTTCAGTGGCCCAAGGTTAAAAAATGTTTTGAAACCTCGATCTAGATGTATGACAGTTGGTTTTGTGGGTCCCTTTATTTTGACCTGACCTGATTGTCACCCCTTCTCTAAGCTCCCCCACGTGTGTTGGGTGTGGGGATTAGTGAAGACATCATTATGACCTGACCTTCATGTTTTAAAAGGGTCACCCCTGTATTTGGGGTTTCTGTCCATGTAATCCAGCTGCCTCTGAAGATGTCTTAATAAAGACGAAAGCCATGTGCCCTGTTGTTTCCATTTTCCCTGTGTGATGGACAAGATATATACATGAATGCATATATATACAATCAACACCTCAACCCGCCAGGATTCGAACCCACGGCACACAAGCCTATGACTGTGACCGGGGAACGCTAACCGCTGGACCACCAGGATACTAAAAGCAGTCCTAGACTTTGTTATATTTCACACAAAGCCTGTTCAACAAGCTTATGGCGCCGTGAACCTCTAATGGGGACCACCCGTATCACTTAGGTGGTCAGAGTAACGTTTTACCAAATCCGGCTTCGAAACACGAGGATCCATATATATTTCATTAGCCCAATGAAATATATATATATATATATATATATATATATATATATATATATATATATATATATATATATATATATATATATATATATATATATATATATATTTCAGTAGCTCTGGAAAGTTCTTGATAATAGTAAACTATTTTATTCAAAAAACTTTGTATGAGCAATAGGTGAACTGAGACGGTTGTTGGCTCTGTATGGCGGTGCTCCTGTCGAGAGTTACTACCGCTCTCTATCATCCATGAATCTATCTAGACTCCTTTTGAAACTTTCCAGAGTTCCCACACTTACTACAAAGTTGCTAAGCTTGTTCCACTCGTCCACCACCCTATTTGTGAACCAGTTCCTTCCTATCTCCCTCCTAAACCTAAACTTATCTAACTTGAATCCGTTGCTCCGAGTCCTATCCTGCTCGGATATTATAAGAACTTTATCTATATCCCCTTTATATATATCTTCGCTAGTTTATACAAAAGTGAACTATGTTAATATGCCCTTCATTGTGAACCAATAAGCATTATTAAATTTAATTAATTTCAAAGTAATTATTGTAGGTGTTACATTCAATGTCACTCGGTGGTGGTGATGTGTGGCCGTGGTGTTGTTATGATCAATACTTTGGGGAGAATGACAGACTTCGTCACACACACACTACTTGTGAATCTGTGTTATGATTTTGTCCTCTAAAACCTGGTATTGATCACGGCTATTGACTTCATCCTTGTTTCACTTTAATTGTTTTGGTTCAGACAATAAATCCATTAAGAGCGGCTGTTGGTTTCATTAATTAGAGAAGGTCAGGTTATCTCACCTGGCGGGGAATTCTTTCATCTGTTCTCTATAAATTGATGAAAGTCATTTATCACTCCTAATTTCCCCAGAGACCAACAACCTGCAGAAAAGGAATATAATTATAGCTTTTGTTTTTTATATTTTTCACCCGTGAGAATTAGTGCTACTGGCCTGGTGATACCCTGAGGCTAGAGTGTTGACGTCGGTGTTTATAAACGAATCATACTTGACCTTTCCCACCAATTATTATATACTAATAAGTATAATGTTCAAACATTTCCAATCCATAAGTTGTCGCTTTTTTTTAATCTAAATACGGAAAAAGAGTGTACTTAAAATATTTTGTTTTAATTTGAGCTGTCTCCCCCCCCCACACACACATACACCAGGTATCATCATCATACAGAAACAAAATATGTATATAACTCGGTATGACAACTGCTTAATCTCGGGTTGAGAAAACGTTAACTGTGATTGTTATTGGAAATTCGATTGTAAACTGAACCTTCTGTTTCTTATGTGAGTCTTGGTGGAAATGTTGCCTCTCTCTCTCTCTCTCTCTCTAGTATAACAGTAGTATATAGCCAGGCACTAAGGCTCCCGTGTTTGTTGTGTTAAAAAATTAAACGGTTGCAGTGACTTGTGACCCTCATAGCCTCTCCTGAACAACAATAAACGTTCTCCTTTTACTGCAACACAACTACAGTTATTGTAGACATTTGAGGATAAATATATACACTATCAATTTCAGTTTCCTTTAGGATGATTTACGTTTAGTTACATATATTAGTAAACTTAAAGTATTTATATAAAGGCAATATATTTGATCTTTTAAAATAGTAAAGCTCAAAGTATATTGACGATAAATTGATCTTCTTTTGTGATAATTCAACTCCAAGTATTTATATAACTAATCCAATCTTCCTATAATTTTATTTTAGCCACACACATATATATATATAAGTAAACAAAGTGTATATCTACAAACAACTATAAGATGCTCTTAGATAATTCTTTTTTAGTCTCACATTTCAGTAAACTCATAAACAGTAAACTGAGAATCTTTAAACACACTCCTCGCTGCACTATTTCTCGGCCACACGTAAACAAAGCAGTCCGTATTATAGAGAATTGGACACTATGTTACATAAAGTGTTTCTTCTTGGTGGTGAGGTGTATCTTCAACACTCTCAGATGGCTTAGATTTTTCTCAGTGATGCCCTTGAAAGGAGGAGAAACTACAGTGAGTTAAGTTCAAGTGTGAGGGACCAGCGCTGTGGTGGTGTGGAAGCTAGGATGGTCAGTGTTATGGGGTGGTGTGGTACCTAGAATGGTCAACGTTATGGTGGTGTGGTAGCTAGGATGGTCAGCATTGTGGTGGTGTGGTGGAGGAGGTAGCTCTCTCTCTCTCTCTCTCAAAAGCAATATCAAGCGAGTTAACCATAATTCTTCAGTACCTCTGATGTGTCCCAGATTCCCCCGATAACTTATGTAAAGCTCACAGCATAATCTTACAAAGTGATGGTTTTTCTTACCAATATAATTCACGACTAACCAAAAGCAAATTTGGATATCTGGAAAGAGAGAGAAAGAGAGAAAGGAAGGAGAGAAAAAGAATAAGATTAGGTAAAGCTCAAGGGAATTTGTCTGCAGTTCGATGGTTCTTCTCATATTTCTGGAGAGAGAGAGAGAGAGAGAGAGAGAGAGGTGTTTGGTAATAACAGTAAATGACCTATCAACTTTTACGACCCACGATCATAATACGACCCACAACCCACGACCATAACCCACGTCATAAAGGTATAGATTAAGACTGGAGACTACGAGGACAATGTACAGATGAACTTATTGATATAAGTGAAGAGCTACGTCAAGGTGTGTGTGTGTCATCATCATCATCATCGTTATTATTATTATTATTATTATTATTACTATTATTATCATCATTATTATTGT